>NC_135237.1:98934668-99235123 GCF_051348905.1 Ranitomeya variabilis
ACAACCGTAACCACAACCCTAACCCTAACACACCCCTAACCCTAATCCCAACCTTAACAGTAATCCCAACCATAACCACAATCATAACCCTAACCACAACTCTAACCCAACCCTAACTTTAGCACAACCCTAATTTTAGCACAACACTAAGTTTAGCCCAACCGTAACTTTATCCCAACACTAACCCTATCCCGACACTAACCCTATCCCAACACTAACCTTAGCCCCAACCCTAACCCTAGCCCATCCCTAACCGTAACTTTAGCCCAACCCTATTCCTAAAGTAAAAATGGAAATAAGAACTTTTTTTATTGTATTATTTTTACCTAACTAAAGGGGGTGAAAAACGGGGGTTTGATTTACTTTTTTTATTTTGATCACTGTGATAGGGTCTATCACAATAATCAAAATGAACCAATAGGAAAAATGTCCTATTGTTGCTGGGTGCTGGCTGGCAGATCTCGGTGGGCGCACTGTGCATGTAGCCGACATTTTCTTCCTGGAAGAAGACACCACTGGCTGGGGGAGATGCAGGGACACCGAAGGTACCGGAGGGGGATCCGGGGATCCCATTTCTCTCTCCTCTGATGTGCGATCACGTCAGAGGAGAAATTAAATGGGAAATCTGAGTTGTTGTGTTTTTGCCATTGCCGTTATTCTGTTAATAACGGCGATCACAACACTGGGGTGGCTAAAAAAACAACCCGAATCATGTTCTCCGGGGTCTCCGCTACTCATGGTAGCCGAGACCCTGGAGAAATTCCGACACTTATTTCTCAGCGCCGTTAAAAAGCAGTGCTGAGGAATAAGTACCCTTAACTGCCGCCATTAAAAGGCGTATAAGCGGTTGTTAAGCGGTTAATTCGATGGGCACATTGTACATTGTAGTGGACCACTTCTTTAATGGGATTGTCATCTATGTCCCCTGTGATGGACAAGCCTGAATTTGGTAGTTGTCTACAGACTTTACACTTCTTTGACTTTATTCAGCACCTGTATTCATTTTTTGCTGGTTCTACGCATAGCGGAATGTATTGAATTCATCTTTCTGAAAAGATTTTGTGATCAAGTGTGGTGCCCCAAGAGTCCGGTTGCCACAGTGGCATTGGCTCCCTCACAGGGGGTGATGTCATGCCTGAAAGCAAGGAGGGATCCCATTTCCATGTACATCAGCATGCAACACCTTTCCCATTCCAGACCAGAAGGGGGAGCTCTAACACCTGATTTCAGGGGAGCTTCCCTATAAGTTCTGGCCAGGAGGCAGGATTAGTGAGTTTTAGATAGTTAGTCTGAGACAGTGAAGGAGGAATAGGCAAGTGAGGAGAACCTGGGGGATTTGAGCTGCGACTGAGCTCACCCCAGGACTGAGCGCCAAAGACCAGACACCGGAGTCCATGGTTGTGTGGGAACTGCAGGCCAAGTAACAAGAACCGGAGGGCAGGAGATTGCAGGTCTCCTGGCCCCAGCTGACACTCTGAGGGACAGCAGCATATGAGAGCCCAGAGTCACCATGAGGGAGTGACACCTGAAATAGGCTCAAGCTGACTGCCATGTGGGTAGTGTTCCATTTAATGGAGAGACTGAGAGAGGGACTTGAGTGGAGCATAAAACATCAAGAACCCAGAGAACAGTGCAGTAGGAAGGCCTCCAACCCCACTTGGATAGGTGGATTCTGACTTGCTTCCAGGCTACCCAGATCTCCAATACCACCTGTTACCTATACTCCGGACTGCACCTTCAACCAGGAATGAAAGGTAAAGAAAACTGCAGCCCTTATGTCCTCTAGTCCTTTCCCGCACCTTCAGTCCTGCACCCCAACGTCCATGATCCCTGATAGACTGTACTCGTAACCCTGGGCCCTTGTTCCACCTGTGGAGAGCAGAACCATCTCAGCTGTGACACCATTGGCCCCAGTGGTCCCCTTAAGCAGCGTTGGCTACCTATTGCCGAACACCACAGGTGGCATCACGTGAAATCCCCTACAAACATTCCCTCATCCCTTTATTGTGTGCCCAGGGCCATGGACCAGGTCCCACTGCCGTGACCACCCCTTTAAGCTCTTTAAGAATCGTCCAACCCGGTTCCGAGTACCCCACAGCCCTAGCGGGTGTCGCACAAGCGTCTGTCTTACACACGATAGTCAGCACATTTTGATGCTTTTCATGCTCTTTGTGGGGGTTTCGAGAAAATAACACATGCACTGGATTCTCTATCAAATGACATTGAACAGCAAAGTTACAAGTTGAGAGGCAGAAGGATTGAGCAAAACAATGGAAAACCTGAAAACAATCTTTCTCACAATTCTTTGGAATCACATGCTAGAAAGAATGAACAAAACAAGCAAGGCAATGCAATCAAAGGACGTGAACAACCTTGTGGTCACAAATCTTATTGAGTCTATGAAAACCTGTCTTCAGAAATCTAGTGACAAATTTAGTGAATAAGTCAGGAGTATGTGTCCAGATACAGATTACAGTGATGGGAAACGGGAACGAAAACGAAGTGTGTGTCTTAGTAGATATGATAATGATGGATCAGCAGAAGAAGAGGTAGTTCTCAGTAAAACTGAAAAGTTCAAGGTGGAAACTTTCCTCCCTATTCTGGACACTCTAATGTCATGTTCTCAATGGCAAGAGAACATAGCATCAGCATATATAGGAACTAGCTCTTGGAAGATGGGAACTGAGCTGACCATGAACTAAACCTAACACACAACTAGCAGTGGCCGGGTAGCATGCCTACGTTGATTCTAGATGCCCAGCACCAGCCGGAGGACTAAATAATGCTAGCAGAGGGAAATATTAGTCCTAGCTCACCTCTAGAGAAATACCCCGAAAGGAGACAGAGGCCCCCCACATGTATTGGCGGTGAATCAAGATGAAATAACAAACGTAGTATGAAAATAGGTTTAGCAAATTTGAGGTCCACTTACTACATAGCAGAAGACAGAAAGGGCACTTTCATAGTTAGCTGAAAACCCTATCAAAACACCATCCAGAAATTACTTTAAAACTCTGGCATTAACTCATAACACCAGAGTGGCAATTCCTGTTCACAAGAGCTTTCCAGACACAGTAACGAAACTACAGCTGTGAACTGGAACAAAAATGCAAAAACAAACATGGACAAGAGTCCAACTTATCTAGTAGTTGTCTAGGAGCAGGAACAAGCACAGAGAGGCTTCTGATAACATTGTTGACCGGCAAGCAACTAACAGAGCAGCAAGGTTATATAGCGACTCCCACATCTTGATGGGAACAGGTGAACAGAGAAGATGAAAACACCAGTTCAATTCCACCAGTAGCCACCGGGGGAGCCCAGAATCCAAATTCACAACAGTACCCCCCCCTCAAGGAGGGGGCACCGAACCCTCACCAGAACCACCAGGGCGATCAGGATGGGCCCTATGAAAGGCACGAACAAGATCAGAGGCATGAACATCAGATGCATTCACCCAAGAATTATCCTCCTGGCCGTATCCCTTCCACTTGACCAGATACTGGAGTCTCCGTCTGGAAACACGAGAGTCCAAGATTTTCTCCACAACGTACTCCAACTCACCCTCAACCAACACCGGAGCAGGAGGCTCAACGGAAGGCACAACCGGTACCTCATACCTGCGCAATAATGACCGATGAAAAACGTTATGAATAGAAAAGGATGCAGGGAGGTCCAAACGGAAGGAAACAGGGTTAAGAATCTCCAATATCTTATACGGGCCGATGAACCGAGGCTTAAACTTAGGAGAAGAGACCCTCATAGAGACAAAACGAGAAGACAACCACACCAAATCCCCAACACAAAGCCGAGGACCAACACGACGGTGGCGGTTGGCAAAAAGCTGAGTCTTCTCCTGGGACAACCTCAAATTGTCCACCACCTGCCCCCAGATCTGATGCAATCTCTCCACCACAGCATCCACTCCAGGACAATCCGAAGATTCCACCTGACCAGAGGAAAATCGAGGATGAAACCCCGAATTACAGAAAAATGGGGACACCAAAGTGGCAGAGCTGGCCCGATTATTGAGAGCGAACTCTGCCAATGGCAAAAAAGCAACCCAATCATCCTGGTCAGCAGACACAAAACACCTCAGATATGTCTCCAGGGTCTGATTAGTCCGCTCGGTCTGGCCATTCGTCTGAGGATGGAAAGCGGACGAAAAAGACAAATCTATGCCCATCCTAGCACAGAATGCCCGCCAAAATCTAGACACGAATTGGGTCCCTCTGTCAGAAATGATATTCTCAGGAATACCATGCAAACGAACAACATTTTGAAAAAACAGAGGAACCAACTCGGAAGAAGAAGGCAACTTGGGCAGAGGAACCAAATGGACCATCTTAGAGAAACGGTCACACACCACCCAGATGACAGACATCTTCTGAGAAACAGGCAGATCTGAAATAAAATCCATCGAGATGTGCGTCCAAGGCCTCTTAGGAATAGGCAAGGGCAACAATAATCCACTAGCCCGAGAGCAACAAGGCTTGGCCCGAGCACAAACGTCACAAGACTGCACAAAGCCTCGCACATCTCGTGACAGGGAAGGCCACCAGAAGGACCTTGCCACCAAATCCCTGGTACCAAAAATGCCAGGATGACCTGCCAACGCAGAAGAATGAACCTCAGAGATGACTCTACTGGTCCAATCATCAGGAACAAACAGTTTATCAGGTGGGCAACGATCCGGTCTATCCGCCTGAAACTCCTGCAAGGCCCGCCGCAGGTCTGGAGAAACGGCTGACAATACCACTCCATCCTTAAGGATACCTGTGGGCTCAGAGTTACCAGGCGAGTCAGGCTCAAAACTCCTAGAAAGGGCATCCGCCTTAACATTCTTAGAACCCGGTAGGTATGACACCACAAAATTAAACCGAGAGAAAAATAATGACCAGCGCGCCTGTCTAGGATTCAGGCGCCTGGCGGTCTCAAGATAAATCAAGTTTTTGTGGTCAGTCAATACCACCACCTGATGTCTGGCCCCCTCAAGCCAATGGCGCCACTCCTCAAAAGCCCACTTCATGGCCAAAAGCTCCCGATTCCCAACATCATAATTCCGCTCAGCGGGCGAAAATTTACGGGAAAAGAAGGCACAAGGCCTCATCACGGAGCAGTCAGAACTTTTCTGCGACAACACTGCCCCAGCTCCGATCTCAGAAGCGTCGACCTCAACCTGGAAAGGTAGAGCAACATCAGGCTGACGCAACACAGGGGCAGAGGAAAAACGGCGCTTAAGCTCCCGAAAGGCCTCCACAGCGTCAGGGGACCAATCAGCAACATCAGCACCCTTCTTAGTCAAATCGGTCAATGGCTTAGCAATATCCGAAAAACCAGCAATAAATCGACGATAAAAGTTAGCAAAGCCCAAAAATTTCTGAAGACTCTTAAGAGAAGAGGGCTGCGTCCAATCACAAATAGCTTGAACCTTGACAGGATCCATTTCAATGGAAGAGGGAGAAAAAATATATCCCAAAAAGGAAATCCTCTGTACCCCAAAAACACACTTAGAACCCTTCACACACAAAGAATTAGACCGCAAAACCTGGAAAACCCTCCTGACTTGCTGGACATGAGAGTCCCAGTCATCCGAAAAAATCAGAATATCATCCAGATACACAATCATAAATTTATCCAAATAATCGCGAAAAATATCATGCATAAAGGACTGGAAAACTGACGGAGCATTTGAAAGACCAAAAGGCATCACTAAATACTCAAAGTGGCCCTCGGGCGTATTAAATGCGGTTTTCCACTCATCCCCCTGCCTGATTCGCACCAAATTATACGCCCCACGAAGGTCAATCTTAGAGAACCACTTGGCCCCCTTTATGCGAGCAAACAAATCAGTCAGCAACGGCAATGGGTATTGATATTTTACAGTGATTTTATTCAAAAGCCGATAATCGATACATGGTCTCAAAGAGCCGTCTTTTTTTGACACAAAGAAAAAACCGGCTCCTAAGGGAGATGACGATGGACGAATATGTCCCTTTTCCAAGGACTCCTTTATATATTCTCGCATAGCAGCATGTTCAGGCACAGACAGATTAAATAAACGACCCTTTGGGTATTTACTACCCGGGATTAAATCTATGGCACAATCGCACTCTCGGTGCGGAGGTAATGAACCAAGCTTGGATTCTTCAAAGACGTCACGATAGTCAGACAGGAACTCAGGAATTTCAGAGGGAATAGATGATGAAATGGAAACCACAGGTACATCCCCATGAGCCCCCTTACATCCCCAGCTCAACACAGACATAGCTCTCCAGTCGAGGACTGGGTTGTGAGATTGCAGCCAAGGCAATCCTAGCACCAAATCATCATGTAGATTATACAGCACCAGAAAGCGAATAAACTCCTGGTGATCCGGATTAATACGCATAGTTACTTGTGTCCAGTATTGTGGTTTATTATTAGCCAATGGGGTGGAGTCAATCCCCTTCAGAGGAATAAGAGTCTCCAAAGGCTCTAAATCATACCCACAACGTTTGGCAAAGGACCAATCCATAAGACTCAAAGCGGCGCCAGAGTCGACATATGCGTCCGTGGTAATAGATGACAAAGAGCAAATCAGGGTCACAGATAGAATAAACTTAGACGGTAAGGTGCAAATGGAAACAGATTTATCAAGCTTTTTAGTGCGCTTAGAGCATGCTGATATAACATGAGTAGAATCACCACAATAGAAACACAACCCATTTTTCCGTCTAAAATTCTGCCGCTCGCTTCGGGACAGAATTCTATCACACTGCATACTCTCTGGCGACTTCTCAGTGGACACCGCCAGATGGTGCACTGGTTTGCGCTCCCGCAAACGCCTATCGATCTGAATAGCCATTGTCATGGACTCATTCAGACCCGCAGGCACAGGGAACCCCACCATAACATCCTTAATGGCATCAGAGAGACCCTCTCTGAAAGTCGCCGCCAGGGCGCACTCATTCCACTGAGTAAGCACAGACCATTTACGGAATCTTTGACAGTAAATTTCCGCTTCATCTTGCCCCTGAGATAGGGACATCAAAGTTTTTTCTGCCTGAAGCTCCAAATGAGGTTCGTCATAAAGCAACCCCAAGGCCAGAAAAAACGCATCCACATTGAGCAACGCAGGATCCCCTGGTGTCAATGAAAAGGCCCAGTCTTGAGGGTCGCCCCGGAGCAAGGGAATCACAATCCTGATCTGCTGTGCAGGGTCTCCGGCAGAGCGAAATTTCAGGGACAAAAATAATTTGCAATTATTTCGAAAATTCTGAAACCCAGATCTATTCCCCGAGAAAAATTCCGGCAAAGGAATTCTCGGCTCAGATATAGGTGCATGACAAACCAAGTCTTGCAAATTTTGTACCTTCGTGGCGAGATTATTCAAACCTGCAGTTACACTCTGAAGATCCATTACAAACAGGTGGACACAGAGCCATTCAAAGATTTAGAAGGAGAAAAAAAAAAAAAAAATTCTCAGCAGACTTCTTATTTCTCTCCTTTCTCAGCCAAGGATTTTAACCCTTTAGTGGGCCGGTCAAACTGTCATGTTCTCAATGGCAAGAGAACATAGCATCAGCATATATAGGAACTAGCTCTTGGAAGATGGGAACTGAGCTGACCATGAACTAAACCTAACACACAACTAGCAGTGGCCGGGTAGCATGCCTACGTTGATTCTAGATGCCCAGCACCAGCCGGAGGACTAAATAATGCTAGCAGAGGGAAATATTAGTCCTAGCTCACCTCTAGAGAAATACCCCGAAAGGAGACAGAGGCCCCCCACATGTATTGGCGGTGAATCAAGATGAAATAACAAACGTAGTATGAAAATAGGTTTAGCAAATTTGAGGTCCACTTACTACATAGCAGAAGACAGAAAGGACACTTTCATAGTCAGCTGAAAACCCTATCAAAACACCATCCAGAAATTACTTTAAAACTCTGGCATTAACTCATAACACCAGAGTGGCAATTCCTGTTCACAAGAGCTTTCCAGACACAGTAACGAAACTACAGCTGTGAACTGGAACAAAAATGCAAAAACAAACATGGACAAGAGTCCAACTTATCTAGTAGTTGTCTAGGAGCAGGAACAAGCACAGAGAGGCTTCTGATAACATTGTTGACCGGCAAGCAACTAACAGAGCAGCAAGGTTATATAGCGACTCCCACATCTTGATGGGAACAGGTGAACAGAGAAGATGAAAACACCAGTTCAATTCCACCAGTAGCCACCGGGGGAGCCCAGAATCCAAATTCACAACACTCTAATCTTTGAATTGACAAAACGTGCAGAGGGTTATTCACTGATTGGAAATCTGTTTTCTTTCTTCAGTGAATTGAAAACCTTGCTTCTGATGCATTAAAGCATAAGTGTGAACATCTGGCTAGTATGATGACATTTTAAATGAATGTGAGGATCTCAAGCATGTCATAGTTCTTGATGGAAATTGTGAGACTCTCCCTGCACTCCACCTCCACAGAAAAGTCGTTTCGGACAATTTGAAATTTGTATTCTTGAATGTTGAAATTGTACTCCGAACAATTCATGTGTATGATGGTGTACTGGAGAAAGTTCTTTTTCAAAACTGAAACTTATAGAAAATCTCTTTCGTAGACCAATGGGACAACATCGTTTGAACTGGCTTTCACTCACGTGGATGGAAAATAACATCCTGAAGACCATTGACTTCACGCCAATAATAAAGCAATGCTCTGAAAGAAATACCACTAATGCTTGTTTTAATAAGACGGTCGTATTTTCATACTGTGCCATCCAATCTGTGGGGCTTACTGGATATTATTGTGTTTTTCACGCCTTGCTCAAATTGCTCAAATGTTTATCATGTTGATTAGTTGCTGCTGTTCAGCATGTTTTTAATGTTTTAACACCAGTTTTGTTGAAGTGCCAATAAAATAATTATATGTTTAATTTTATCGACCATTTACTTTTAATCCCTGTGAGTGGTTGTTGCAGGGACCTAAGCACACTGGTTTGCCCAGGGGCCTATAATGCTGTTAAAATGGCCCTCTGTGTGTCTAACTAAAAAAATTTCACTGCATGCCCAAATTTGATCCAATATCCGGGTCGCGCTCAGCCATGTAAGTCAATGAGTGCGTGGCATAATTGATCCAATTTTCTCGGATGACACAAAATACTCGTGTCTGCATTTAGCCTAACAGGGAAGCAGTAGCATTTTGCTGCCCTTTTTGTCAGACCACTGCCTAAAGCAAGATGCTCATCTCGCCACATGGCGGTGTCAGCCCAGGGTGCTTGACAGCGGGATCCAGACACACATTCTGCACAGCGGTCCTTGTCCAGCAGAGTCTGCCCCTGCTGGTAGACTATGGGGGCATGTGGGAAGGATATTAGGGAGCTCATGAAACTGCAGTCTAGCCATGTTTGGGCAGCAAGTATAATGTATACATTATTTGTAACCGGTATCTAATGCCATCACACTCATCAGAGCCCTGACAACTTTGCTTCCCCCTTCCCCCTCCCCTTTAACAGAGCCAAGACACACCTGCGCCTTCCCAGAGAGCCACAGTAATCACTCATCTCTTCTTTAAAGAGGCACTCCTGTGGTGCTCTTGAGGGTCCTGTCGCCACAGAGATACTACACCTCAGCCAGAGGTGTGGTACTTCACTCTCGGGTAAGGAAGGGACACTACCCAGTACCCACACACTAGCACCCAACACTAGACCTCTCCAGGCCAGGGAGGGACTAGGTAGAAGGTGTGGGTGGAGTGACAGTTGAGGAGTTGTCATGGAGACAGGAGGGAGGAGTTAGAAGTTAGTCGTGATTTGGTGAAGGGAACTGGAGCAGTGAGGAGCTCGTCCCAAGACTAGAGAAAAGTGAGAAGAGAAAGAAGGGGTCCTAGGGGCACGGGAAGTGAAGAATCCACCCGTGGTGCCAAATCCACACCAACTGTAGTCGGGTGGAGGGACCAGGTCGCAGTAGGGGACCGGCCCCAGACTAGTGGAGGAACTACAAGGCTCAGCTAGCAAACCGGAGGCTGTGGTATCTGTATGTGCCACAGCCACATCCACACACATTTGCTGAAAAGGCAGCCACATATGGTCAAGGGGACCAAGAGGACGTCACCCGACAGGTCCCAAGGCTGCTGGCTTGGGACACTGTGTGTGAGGTGAAGGCAGGAGAGGTGGGAGCCAGTGCAGTGAGATGGCCAGAGAAGGAACATAAGAAGGTGGGTTCTGGCAAAGTGGACTCCAAATTACCTGAGCGCTGGCTGGACCACTGACCTTGAGGAGACAGGACCCCGGCTGGGGATTGTACCTGAAAGACTGTGAGTAAAAGTGTGAAGACTGCACCTTGTTGTGTCTTATATACACAATGATTTGCTCAATATTAGATATAACTCCCCCTAGGGGATACTGTACCATACACAATTGAATATATCACAGAATGGTGTGATCAAGAAATACACTGACCTCAACCATGGTACTATTATTAACAATTTATTAGAACAATTCTTTTTTAAAACAACATATACATGTAACTGCAAGAAAGGGTCCTGGAACCACAAAAAAGGGACAACTCTGCCATAGGTCACTCCCTTATGAAAAATCTGGCTAAACACTGGGTGTTACTATGGTTGCCCCTGCTATATTGCACATATATAAAGATCATGAATATTAACATGTAATCACATGTGAGGGAAAGAAAATTCATTTGCTCATATGAGCACACCTTACTCTAGGTAGCTATGCGCTAATCCTCTTAATTTAATTAGATATTTCCCCCATATTGAAAAAATTGATCAATGCAACTATCTATTTAGTATGAGGCATACCTGTTTTTTAGCCACATGGGAGTGATCCTCGGCGTCCCTCTGCCCCGACGCGCGTTTCACACCGCTTCTTCAGGAGGCCTCCTGAAGAAGCGGTGTGAAACGCGCGTCGGGGCAGAGGGACGCCGAGGATCACTCCCATGTGGCTAAAAAACAGGTATGCCTCATACTAAATAGATAGTTGCATTGATCAATTTTTTCAATATGGGGGAAATATCTAATTAAATTAAGAGGATTAGCGCATAGCTACCTAGAGTAAGGTGTGCTCATATGAGCAAATGAATTTTCTTTCCCTCACATGTGATTACATGTTAATATTCATGATCTTTATATATGTGCAATATAGCAGGGGCAACCATAGTAACACCCAGTGTTTAGCCAGATTTTTCATAAGGGAGTGACCTATGGCAGAGTTGTCCCTTTTTTGTGGTTCCAGGACCCTTTCTTGCAGTTACATGTATATGTTGTTTTAAAAAAGAATTGTTCTAATAAATTGTTAATAATAGTACCATGGTTGAGGTCAGTGTATTTCTTGATCACACCATTCTGTGATATATACCTTGTTGTGTCTTCAGATTTATTTACTGTGTCACCTGTCCTGCACTACAACCATTACTACAGACCGGGTCACTGCTGCCGTGACCACCCCCTTAAGAACTGTCGGACCCACCCGGCCCGAGTACCCCACGGCCCTAGCGGGCCCTCCATTCCCATGAAAGTTTTTATCCTCTTAATATATTGCCATCATCACATTATATAGCACTTTGTACTTTACTATTGCTCATTTTGTCTTTCTACCAGCTAATTCTCTGCTCTATGTAGAAACAGGAAGTGTCTTGTGCCTGCTGAAATCATTCCCCTCTTCAACTCCCGACTCAGCTGCTCCCACCCCCGCTTTTGACTTTTGCAGTGACTTATGAGTCATATAGGGAAAATGTACCTCCAGTTTCTACAAATAGTTTAGAAGGATTCAGCTAGTGAGGTTTTAATCATGTGATGTCATGGACCTAAGGGAAAGAAGAATAATTAAGTGGGTAGAAAGTCAAAATGAGCAATTATAAGTATACACTGCTATATAATATGATATATTAAGAGGACAGAAATGTTGATGAGAGGAGGCCTGCTACAGAGCCCCTCATACCTTTGTACCCTTTCCTGTCCTGCTGCCTTCTTCTCCCACACAGCATGGGTACCCTCTTTTCTATAAAAGCTTGATCCATGGTACTTTAACACCTCCCAACCCATCTTCCTTAAAAGGCTATCTATGGTAAATAAGGCATTCCCACTATAGAGGCATTAGACAGTAGATATTCTCCATTCACTTTATGCCTTTATGGGACTTATCCACAGAAAACTGCTTTGGAGTTCACTAAGGATATGCTTCAGTTTCGCCTCATTTTTCATTTTTTTGCATTGCAAATGGTGAAGTCCATAATGAAATTGACATACTGCCATTCTGGTCAATTTATGATGTAAATTTTCTCCACAGCATTTTGATGAAATTTGTAAAATTCAATCCGCAATGCTGGTACCATGAAATGACATGTGCAAATGGCCTAAATATTCTCATAGCTAACTCACATAGGCCATAAGAGTCTGAAGTTCTAGGCAGCTTCTTTTTTTTTTCTTTCTGGCTTGTAAAAAAACCCAAAAATTATTTCTGTTCTGACTTATTTTTTCAGAGAAGGGGGAAGGTGAAGCCAGAACTGAAATGTTTGCTATCGGGCCCAGCCTTCTCTAGTTATGCCCCCCAACCAGATCTTATTTCTACCCTTCGTCTTTTTTGCTATCTGCTTATTGAATTGATATAAAAATTGTTGTGTATAAATTTCACAAAATAATACCATATGCATTATATGTGTGCCAGTCCTACATATGCAAATCCTCTGTTGTCATCTTTCAATTCAAGGGGTTGTCCTCTACTCAGACAACCCCTTCTGTCTCCCTATGTTTCCCCCAATAAAAAAACACTTAACAACTTTGGTGCCAGTCCTGTTCCGGCGGTGTCGGAACTGGCTCTCCCAGGGCTCATGTGACAATGTTGTGTTAAGTGATCTGTGAGGCCAATCAGCGTTAGCTTCCCTCTCCCCTCCTTGATAAATCAAGACATGTGGAGGAAATGAGAGCTCAGGCTGCTCTCTCACTATCTAAGGATGTCAATTATGTCTGTTTGATTGGCTGCAGGGATTGCGTGACATAACAATGTCATGTGAGTCCTAGGAGAACCAGTGCCAACACCGCTAGATCAGCGCCGACTCCTTAGGGGAGTATAAGTGTTGCTATTTTACTGGAGGGAACTTCCCCCCTAGTTTTGTCTGTTTTTCTCTCTCTAGGGGTTAATAACAATGACATTCCTAACAGTGGTAACCCTAATAGCTTTAACATTTGCTCCTCTCCAGATTTATATCCTTACACTTACCTTTTATTACTATCACTGACTTCAGTCTGTATGCATTCATTTACTATTTATTATTATTTCTCATTTATTTCCAGTTTTCAATTGTATTTATTTTAAGCTTCTGTGTACATCAATTTGTTTATGCTGTATCCTATATACTGTTTGTTCTATATACAGTGCATCTGAGGAAGGTCTATGCACAGACCGAAACAGTTATGTTCTCACCTTGGATTGCAACTCTCAATTAAATCACCTTGAAACTCTATATTTGATGTCAAGTTTTTCCTACTATCCTAAAGATAGGCCATCAATGTTAAATTTCCAAACAACCCCTTTAAGGCAAACAGAGGAAGTGACGTTAAAGGTCACTTTCGATCTATACAAGAAATTTTCATGTCCTCTTTAATATATCTATTACCATTGTACGTCACATATCACTAAGATCTAATGTTTGTTTTTATTCAACCGATAAGAAATAGATCGAAGTGGCAAGATATTGGCTCCAACATCAGTTTCAAAATGTCTGCTGATTCCCTGGAGTCCATTAACATGACCGAGGCCGCTGTGCGTTCCTATGGTACTTGGATGGGCCATTCAGACCTTACAAACACGTAAACGGTCATGCAATTTCTTAGCAAAAAAGCTATTTTCAGTTCACTTTATATCAGAATCTGAAGTGTCATAATGTCTTATCAAAATATATTTGAGTCACATTAACATGGTAACTAACTTCTCACTAACCGCACCTCTTAACCTCACAGTTTCACCTATCTGTTAGTAATACTTGCTTACGTGCCATTAGATAAGTTATCTATGTGCTGATTGCACTTCTCCATGTTAGTATATCAACAGAAGTCTGCACGCACCTTGCCAGCTAAGTACATTTTGACATTTTCTAATGAATACAGAAAACTCCTTAAAGGGAATCTGTCACCACTTTTTTGGGATATCATGTAAAAATATCATTCAATTCAGTGTCCCCTATGCGTTATACAAGTACTTTTGATACCCCTTGACTCCCCACCTATGATCCATAATTACTGCTTTTATCCCTCCAGCGGTGTATGTAAATATCCTCGGTCTGATGGGCGGGGCTTATCCTCGGTCTCTCCCCCCACCTGGCTTGCTCTACGCATTCTTGTCGGGGAATTTCTGCGTTCGCGTATAGTTTTGGCCTCTCGCACGTGCGCAGTATGCTTTGCCCATCTGTGGGCAAAGCCGAAATACAGTATTGCGCATGCGCCGGCATATGTGATTGCGTTCTGTGGCCCGGAAGTATACTTGTATACTTCCAGGCCATAAAAGCCATGGTGTATGCCAGCGCATGCGCAATAATAATTTTATGCTTTGCACACAGTTGGGCAAAGCATACTGCGAATGTGCGAGAGGCAATTTGAATGCGCACGCGCGGTAACTATACGTGATCTGTGGTATTCATAGAAAAGAATACGTACAGCAAGCCGTGGGGGGTTGAGATGGACAATAAGCCCCGCCCATCGGACCGGATCAAGGATATTTACATACACCGTGGGAGGAATAAAAACGGTATTTATGGATCATAGGTGGGGAGTCAAGGGGTATCAAAAGTACTGGTATAATGCATAGGGGACACTGAATTGAATGATATTTTTACCTGATATCCCAAAAAAGTGGTGACAGATTCCCTTTAAGAAAGTGCTAGCCCTCCATATGTGTAAACAATGTCATGCTTGCTCCAAATTTTGGTGTACACACTTCAACTCCACGACTCCATATTTATCAAATTTCACACATTAATGATAAATTTGTAGCATATTACTTTAGGACAAGTATACTTATCATAGAATCATAGAATGTTAGAGTTGGGAAGGACCTCTAGGGTCATCGTGTCTAACCCCCTGCTCAATGCAGGATTCATTAAATCATCCCAGACAGATATCTGTCCAGCCTCTGTTTGAAGACTTCCATTGAATGAGTACTCACCACCTCTCTTGGCAGCCTGTTCCACTCATTGATCACATTCACTGTCAAAAAGTTTTTCTAATATCTAATCTGTAGCTTCTCCCTTTGAGTTTTATTCCATTGCTTCTCGTGTTTCCATGTGCAAATGAGAATAATGATGATCCCTCTACACTGTGACATCCCTTCAGATATTTGTAGACAGCTATTAAGTCTTCTCTTAGCCCTCTTTTTTGCAACCTAAACATTCCCAGATCTTTTAACCGTTCCTGGTAGGACATACTTTGCAGTCCACTGACCATCTTTGTAGCTCTTCTCTGAACTTGCTCCAGTTTTTCAATGTCTTTTTTAAAATGCGGCGCCCAGAACTGGATGCAGTATTCCAGATGAGGGCTGACCAATGAGGAGTAGAGGGAGATAATTACATCTCTTAATACATCCTAGCACTGTGTTTGCCTTTTTGCTGCTGCATCACACTGTTGTCGCCTGTGATCTATTAGTATATTCAAGTCTTTTTCACTCCTAGCTTTGTATTGTTTGCTAATTTGATTAGTTTACCTTCGGTTCTCTCATTTAGGGTACTGTCACACAGTGCAATTTTGATCGCTACGACGGTACGATTCGTGACGTTCTAGCGATATCGTTACGATATCGCTGTGTCTGACACGCAGCAGCGATCAGACATCACGCTGAGAATCGTACGTCGTAGCAGATCGTTTGGAACTTTCTTTCGTCGCTTGATCACCCGCTGACATCGCTGGATCGTTGTGTGTGACACCGATCCAGCGATGTGTTCGCTTGTAACCAGGGTAAACATCGGGTAACTAAGCGCAGGGCCGCGCTTAGTAACCTGATGTTTACCCTGGTTACCAGCGTAAACGGAAAAAAAACAAACAGTACATACTCACATTCCGGCGTCTGTCCTCCAGCGTCTCAGCTTCTAGGCACTGTGAGCGCCTGCCGGCCGGAAAGCGAGCACAGCGGTGACGCGGTGACGTCACCGCTCTGCTTTCCGGCTATGGCGCTTACACAGTGGAGAGAAGCAGAACGCCGGGGGACAGACACCGGAATGTAAGTATGTACTGTTTGGTTTTTTTACGTTTACGCTGGTAACCAGGGTAAACATCGGGTTACTAAGCGCGGCCCTGCGCTTAGTAACCCGATGTTTACCCTGGTTACCCGGGGACTTCGGCATTGCTCCAGCGCCGTGATTGCAAAGTGTGACCGCAGTCTACGACGCTGGAGCGATAATCATACGACGCTGCGACGTCACGGATCGTGCCGTCGTAGCGATCAAAATTGCACTGTGTGACAGTACCCTTAGATTATTCATAAAAATGTTAAACAACACTGGGGCCAGGACAGAAACTTATGGTACCCCTCTTGAAACACTCTTCCAATTGGATGTGAAACCATTTATTACCACTCTTTGAGTACGATCAACCCCATAATTGGCAATTTTTTGAATAAGGCTAGTATGAGATACTTCCTGATATTAGATAAGAGCAAGAGACCAGTGAGTCAAATGCTGCATGTTATTGTTGATTTTTGCTCTGAATAATTGAGGGCTCTGAATGGCGTGCTCTTAGGACCAGCTTTAAATGCTGCTGTCAAAGATTGGCAGTGGCATTTAGAGCATTAATAGTAGCAATCAGATCTTAGCTCTGATTGATTTCTGCTGTTACATACAGATCCTGAGCCCATGCCATACACCTGTACCTGGCGTGTGATGAACACATACATCACACATTGGGAAGGGGTAGATGGATACGTTCATAAACAAGCATCCTAATACAACAAAGTGTATGACCTGACCAGAGATAAGTGCAAAAGAAATAATTTAAGAAAAAAAAGTGTTATTTATCTGATAGTCACAGCTAACATCAACCTTTTTTCTACATGATTATATGGGTTGTACACTATACGGACAAGCTCTTTTGAATCCCCGTTTCCCACTAATAAAATACTACAGCTGTATGTTCTGTAGACTGCAGGTCACGTTAAGCAGTGGCCAATATACATTGGCAATTTAAGCAGTGGCCACTATACAATTTTGGGACTAATGTGGGAGCAATTATATAGTTTGAGGATAATATGAGGGTCATTATACAATTGGGAAGCTAAAGTAGATGCCATTATACAGTTTGGGGGCTGATGCGGGGGCCATTATACAGTTTGGGAGCTAATATGGGGGCCATTATACAGTTTGAGGCTTACTATGAGAGCCATTATACAGTGTGGGGCCATTATACAGCGTAAGGGATTCGGTGGGGGTCATTATACTGTGTTTTGAGGAGCAGTGTGGATATCATACTATGTATAGAGGAGCTGTGGGGGTATCATACTGTGAATAGGGGAGCTGTGGGCCCACCATACTCTGTATAGGGGAGCTGTACATTGGGGGACTCAGTGGATATTATTAAGTGTTAAGTGGGCACGTAAGAAGCATTATTGTTATAGGGACACTCAGAGTATTGTGGCCATCAAAGGGGTAAAATGTGGACACTATTTTCTAGGGCATTTGCACAGGGAATTCACATTTTCTAGGGGGGCAATTTTTACATCTAGAGGGCACAAATGAGGCATTACGATTATGTAAGGTGCACAGTGGTGGACATTATTATGAGGAGCACAGTTATTGTGCCAAACAGCAGGCACACATACGGCAGCAGAGGCTCAGTATTGGGGTATCAATAGGATGAGGCGTTTGTGCAAGTTGGGAATAGATGGGGACGATGCTGGAAATGTGAGAAGTCACATATGTCTTTGTTGTAATCTCTGCAGACGACTTTCCTGCTGGAAGAAGTTGCCATGTTGGTCCATCAGAAAGAACATCATCTGTACCCCACCATCTATAAGTGTGCTGTGATCACTTCTATGTTCTGCAGGACTGGTATTTACCACTATATGTCACCATATGACTGTAATATCAGTGTTCCATTGTAGTTGTAATCAAGGTTACTGGTTAGGAGCCCACTCTGATGTTTTTCCCCCTGAGCTGAACCCTAAGTTATGCCTTCTGCAGACGTTCCATAGGCTTACTTTGTAAAAGCCACTCCCGGGTCACACAGAGTGCATTGTGATCCAGAAAGTCTGCAGAGCGGTGACGTCACTGAGAAGAGGAGCAGAATGATCCCGGATCCAGGAGAAGGCAGCAATGGGTGAGAACATTAACACACTGACACTACACTATATGCACAAATACACAGAATATAAAAAAAAATCTTCATGGGAAGGCTTCTTTAATTTCAGTGGTGATGTACTGTGCATGCCCTTCAGGGCATAGCAGGTAAACATGTCACAAATCTGTGAAACTAAAAAAATTAAAAAAAGCTTAATTGAAAAATATAATGTAGATTTTGCTGTGGAAGGATTTATGTTCTCATAAGGTCAATATTGAACATTCTGAACTCAGTGCTACCTGTGATGTTTACACAGCATGACAACACCTACACATAACAGCACAAGAGAGAAATTCCATTATATTGGTGCAGAACATAATGAATAAACAGCAATTGAAACTATAGCGTACTGCTCTAGATAAACTGACTATCAAAATACGTATACTTCAGCATAGACAGAAAATTATTCTTAAAACTTAACCTTTAATATGCATACCTAAAAGGAATAAATTTGTTTTAAAATCAATCAATTGAGAACAGTGCTCATGATTACCAGTGCATTTGAAAAAAATGGCACGATCTCACCCATTTGTCGCCTCTCGATTTTCTGAAGGTTCCTGTGGCCTCAGGATCCGTGAGACTTTGAGTCATGGGGAGAAGAAAATTCAGTAGAGGGGGGAGAGGGAACAGGGCCTACTTTCCCTGTCGCGCCCTGTGTAGAAAGCTCCCGCCCTCACAAGGGCAGTACCCAAATATGAGCCTGTTAAAGTGATACCCTTGGCAAATGTAGCCACTCTGGAAATGTGTTTCCCTAACTCTTCCCAACTCGTTTCCTCCCCTGTTCAGGGGGTTCATCAGGGGAAGTTGCCCAGGTTAAAGGGGGTATTCTGCAGTGGCAGACATAACCTCCAGTAGTAACAGATTCCTCAGTGTGAGGAGCAAAATGAGAGACCATTTTGCTCCTCACACTGAGGAATCTGTTACTACTGGAGGTTATGTCTGCCACTGCAGAATACCCCCTTTAACCTGGGCAACTTCCCCTGATGAACCCCCTGAACAGGGGAGGAAACGCGTTGGGAAGAGTTAGGGAAACACATTTCCAGAGTGGCTACATTTGCCAAGGCTATCACTTTAACAGGCTCATATTTGGGTACTGCCCTTGTGAGGGCGGGAGCTTTCTACACAGGGCACGACAGGGAAAGTAGGCCCTGTCCCCTCTCCCCCCTCTACTGTATTTTCTTCTCCCCATGACTCAAAGTCTCACGGATCCTGAGGCCACAGGAACCTTCAGAAAATCGAGAGGCAACAAATGGGTGAGATCGTGCCATTTTTTTCAAATGCACTGGTAATCATGAGCACTGTTCTCAATTGATTGATTTTAAAACAAATTTATTCCTTTTAGGTATGCATATTAAAGGTTAAGTTTTAAGAATAATTTTCTGTCTATGCTGAAGTATGCAGAACATAATGCAAAATGCACAATGGGTGATTTAGGCTGCTTTCACACATCAGGTTTTTTGTTTCAGGCACAATCCGGCCAATTTACAAAAAACGGATCCGGTGTAAATTTTGAAAAAACTGATGCACCGGATCCGTTTTTTAGCTGGATCCGGCGCATCCGTCGAGAGAGAGAGAGAGAGAGAGGAGAGGAAGAGAGAGAGAGATATTTTTCCCATGCCAGCATCGAAAACAAAGCTTCTGGGCATGCTCAGTGTACAAAAAATGGATTCGGTAGCCGGAACCGTTCCTTCACACATCTGTTCCATGCGTTTATTGCCGCAAACGTCCCTTCAGGCTTTTTCGCCGCACAGAAAAAACGTTGCAGTAGATGTTTTTTGTGTCCGGCAAAAAAGCCTGAAGGGACGGATCCAGCACAAATCGGATGAAATGCATATCCTTCAGGCAAAATCCGGCGCTAATACAACTCTATGGGAAAAAAACGGATCCGGCGTAAAAAAAAAACCGGATACGTTTTTTTCAAAAACTGCCGGATTGTGCCTGAAACAAAAAACCTGATGTGGGAAAGCCGCCTTACTGAAGCTTCAGTCATTTTTTTCCCTAAATCGATCTTATTATTTAAGAAATGTATTAAAATACTGACTGATTGCCTTCTTCCCCGCTTTCCAGCATCACTCTAACCCTTTTCTGAGTCATGTGACTTTGCATCAGAGTCGCCAGCGACTTACACAATTTGTAAGTCGCTTTCACATTGTTGGTCAATGCAGCTTCATTCTGACTCTCCATAGACTTACATTGAAGCAAAACCCAAACTAAAACAAAGTAAACACATACCATGTCGCAAGTAAATAAGTAAAAGTAATAGTGCATATAAATAAATAGGTTACTTAGTAAACACCGCTTTTGACAAGGCTGGAAACTGTTAAATAAATAAAATATGTAATTGGAATTATAGAATTCAAAAAACTGTTTATGTAATAATACTAATAGGAAATACTTTTTATACATGACCAGCAACCAACCACTGCAATAATGAATCAATTCTACAGTATTACTTAAAAGAATGTGCAAGAAAACAAACAGCATTATAATTACAGCATAAAGAAAGATGATCTACAGCAGGAATGTGGAATAAAATACAGCAGCAAGATACAAAGGGACATTGAGTATTGTGCTCGTGACATGACTATGCCATGTACTATACAGAATACTTACAGCTAAAGATGCAGTTTGCATACTTTATATCAGTGATCTATGAGGAAGTCTTCATGTCGAGGCTTATCAAATGTCCTGGACTTTCCTGGGTTCATAAATAATGTCTTTATCATCAGGTTTTATTTAATAAAAAGAATTTTCAGTTCTCTCATATTACAGCATGAACAAGAAAAGATCTCATATTAAATGTATGCATCCTGGAAGTTTTATAACTGTTCGAAATGTATTGTTGGTTTCTGTGTTTGTGTATACAAGGACAGCTTATCAAAATGCACAATTACACCTGCTTTGGAGGTGGAAGTTAGCCGCTTTACACCTTAGGACAGGTTCTCCCAATGACATGTTTGCCCTTGCGTAAATTTATACAGTTGTGTGAAAAAGAGTTTGCCCCCTTCCTGATTTCCTATTCTTTTGCATGTTTGTCACACTTAAATGCTTCAGATCACCAAATAAATTTAAATATTAGACAAAGATAACACAAATAAACACAAAATGCAGTTTTTTTATGAAGGTCTTTATTATTAAGGGAAAAAGAAATCCAAACCTACAAGGCCCTGTGTGAAAAAGTGATTGCCCCCTTAAACCTAATAACTGGGTGAGCCACCCTTAGCAGCAACAACTGCAAGCAAGTGTTTGCGATAACTGGCAATGAGTCTTTTACAACGCTCTGGAGGAATTATGGCCCACTCATCTTTGCAGAATTGTTGAAATTCAGCCACATTGGAGGGTTTCTGAACATGAACCGCCTTTTTAAAGTCATGCCACAGCATCTCAATCGGATTAAGGTCAGGACTTTGACTAGGCCACTCCAAAGTGTTAATTTTACTTTTCTTAAGCCTTTCAGACTCGGACTTGCTGGTGTGTTTTGGACCATTGTCCTGCTGCATACCCAAGTGCGTTTCAGTTTAAGATCACAAACAGATTGCCGGACATTTTCCTTTAGGATTTTTTGGTAGACAGCGGAATTCACCGTTCCGTTTACTACAGAAAATCTTCCAGGTCCTGAAGTAGCAAAACAGCCCCAGACCATCATAATACCACCACTATATTTTACTGTTGGTATGATGTTCCTTTTCTGAAATGAAATGATGTGTTACTTCTATGCCAGATGTAAAGGGACATACAGCTTCCAGAAAGTTCACCTTTTGTCTCGTCAGTCGACAGAGTATTCTCCCAAAAGCCTGGGGATCATCGAGATATTTTCTGGCAAAACTGAGGTGAGCCTTTATATTTTTATTGCTCAGCACAGCAGTGGTTTTTGTCTTGAAACTCTGCGATGTAGGTCATTTTTGCCAAGTCTCTTTCTTAATGTGGACTCATGAACACTGACCTTAACTGAGGGAAGTGAGGCCTACAGTTTTTTGGATGTTGTTGTGGTGTCTTTTATGACTTCTTGGATTAGTCATTGCTGCGCTTTTGGGGTAATTTTAGTCTGCCGGTCACTCCTGGGAAGGTTCACCACTGTTCCATGTTTTGCCATTTGTGGATAAAGTCTCTCACTGTGGAGTCCCAAAGCTTTAGAAATGGCGTTATAACCTTTTTCCAGACTGATATATCTCAAATACTTTGTTTTTCATTTGTTCCAGAATTTGTTTGGATCGCGGCATAATGTATAGCTTTAGAGGACCTTTTGGTCCACTTCATTTTGTCAGGCAGGTCCTACTTAAGTGATATCTTGATTGAGAACAGGTAATCAGGCTTGGGAGTGGCTATGGAAACGTAACTCAGCTTCCCAAAGATGTGATAAACCACACTTAATTTATGTTTTACGAGGGGGCAACCACTTTTTCACAGAGGGCATTTCTTTTTTCCTTAATAATAAAGACCTTCATTTAAAAACTGTATTTTGTGTTTACTTGGGTTATCTTTATCTAATATTTAAATTTATTTGGTTATCTGAAACATTTAAGTGTGACAAGCATGCAAAAGAATAGGAAATCAGGAAGGGGGCAAAACCTTTTTCACACCACTGTACATGCACTATATATATGTGTGTATGTAATTTCAAAATGTCCTTTACACTTGTATTCCTGGCTGTGCCTTTAAGAAATAACATGAAGATGAATGACTGTCTGATTGTATCTAGCAGAACTGGCTAAGCATGAGTACAGACAATTGAAGGGCAAGGGCGTGGTGCCAACCTTTGCTCATGTTTAATATTTGCTTCTAGTTGCCAAGACGGCATGTTCCTAAGAGTGCTGTGCTTATTGCAGTAGATAACAGAACAAGTATACATTGTATATGACTAGAAAGAGAACTACTTATTGATTATTTTACATCTATTTCTACGGGAAGCACTAGACCCTATTTTATGGTTTTGTTTTATGAAGAGAATACTATATGAATATATTATTATTTTACTTCTTACAATAAATTCCCATAGCTAGAAACCGTAAATATCACATTTGAGGTGTAAACCTCAGGGTAAGCTATAAACTGTTGCATTTACTTTAAAAAAAAGTTTAATTTTTTATCTAGGTAAACAACTACAAGGGCATTACTGTCCTTACTGATGTACGGGGCCTGGTGAGCAGAAGCAAAATGGAGGGGCCTGGACCCAGTCCAGGAGCAGGGGTGGGTTGTGGCACAAGTCTTGTCGGTGCAGGGAGCTTTACTGGAGCTCCACGGTCATCAAAATAGAGTGGCCACGCAGCTCCAAGCTCCCTCCACCTCTTCTGTGACATGCTGGTGTCAGATGACAGCGCCTACAAAATGACATAATCGCACCGGCACGTACATCCTTTGGACACTGGAAGTGCAGTGGCAGGGGATCGTATAAGAGGTAAATACGCAAAACTTTTTTTAATGAAATGAGTTAAATCGGTGTCGGCAACAAATTAGAATGGATTGAGGGTGGGGGACAGTAAATTATGCTGTATGGTGCGGGGTGGGGAACAGTAAATTACAGTGGGTACAGAAAGTATTCAGACCCCCTTAAATTTTTCACTTTTTGTTTCATTGCAGCCATTTGGTATATTCAAAAAAGTTCATTTTTTTCACATTAATGTACACTCTGCACCCCATCTTGACTGAAACAAAACAGAAATGTAGTAATTTTTGCAAATTTATTAAAAAAGAAAAACTGAAATATCACATGATCATAAGTATTCAGACCCTTTGCTCAGACACTCATGTTTAAGTCACATGCTTTCTTTTTCCTTTTGATCCTCCCTGAGATGGTTCTACTCCTTCATTGGAGGCCAGCTGTGTTTTGTTAAACTGATAGGACTTGATTTGGAAAGGCACACACCTTTCTATATAAGACCTCACAGCTCACAGTGCATGTCAGACCAAATGAGAATCATGAGGTCAAATGAACTGGCCAAGGAGCTCAGAGACAGAATTGTGGCAAGGCACAGATGTGGCCAAGGTTACAACAGAATTTCTGCAGTACTCAAGGTTCCTAAGAGCACAGTGGCCTCCATAATCCTTAAATGGAAGAAGTTTGGGACCTCCAGAAGTCTTCCTAGACCAGGCCATCCAGCCAAATTGAGCAATTGTGGGAGAAGAGCCTTGGTGAGAGAGGTAAAGAAGAACCCATAAGATCTCTGTGGCTGAGCTCCAGAGATGCAATAGGGAGATGGGAGAAAGTTCCACAAAGTCAACTATCACTGTAGCCTTCCACTAGTTGTGCATTTATGGCAGAGTGGCCCGACGCAAGCCTCTCCTCAGTGCAAGACAAATGAAAGCCCGCATAGAGTTTGCTAAAAAACACATGAAGGACTCCCAGACTATGAGAAATAAGATTATCTGGTCTGATGAGATGAAGATAGACCTTTTTGGTGATAATTCTAAACAGTATGTGAGGAGAAAACCAGGCACTGCTCATCACCTGCCCAATACTATCCCAACAGTGAAACATGGTGGAGGCAGCATCATGCTATGAGGGTGTTTTTCAGCTGCATGGACAGGATAACTGGTTGCCATTGAAGGAAACATGAATGCGGCCAAGTACCGAGATATCCTGGATGAAAACCTCTTCCAGAGTACTCTGGACCTCAGACTTGGCCGAAGGTTCACCTTCCAACAAGACAATGATCCTAAGCACACAGCTAAAATAGCAAAGGAGTGGCTTCAGAGCAACTCTGTGACCATTCTTGACTGGTCCAGCCAGAGCCCTAGCCTAAACCCAATTGAGCATCTCAGGAGAGACCTGAAAATGGCTGTCCACCAACGTTCACCATCCAACCTGATGGAAATAGAGAGGATCTGCAAAGAAGAATGGCAGAGGATCCCCAAATCCAGGTGTGAAAAACTTGTTGCATCATTTCCAAGAAGACACATGGCTGTACTAGCACCAAAGGGTGCTTCTACTCAATACTGAGCAAAGGGTCTGAATACTTATGACCATGTGATATTTCAGTTTTTCTTTTTTAATACATTTGCAAAAATTTCTACATTTCTGTTTTTTTTTCTGTCAAGATGGGGTGCAGAGTGTACATTAATGAGAAAAAAATGAACTTTTTTGAATTTACCAAATGGCTGCAATGAAACAAAGAGTGAAAAATGTAAAGGGGTCTGAATACTTTCCGTACCCACTGTATGTTTAGCTTTTGTCACACACTAAAAGATGCTTTTTTGAGAGAAGTTTTTGCATCGCCATACTTTGAGAGCTATAATTTTTCTATATTTTGGCCCACAGAGTCATGTGAGGACTTGTTTTTGCGGGACAAGCTGACTTTTTATTGGTACCATTTTCGGGCACATGACATTTTTTGATCGCTTTCTTTTCCAATTTTTGTGGAGGCAGAATGAACAAAAAACAGCAATTCAGGAATTATTTCGTTTTTTTTTTCTCCGTTCTGCATGTGATAAAATTGATAAGGCAGTTTTATTCTTTGGGTCGGTACGATTACAGCGATGCCACATTTATATAGTTTTTTTATGTTTTGGCATTTTTACACAATAAAAAGTTATAGAAAAAAATAATTATTTTTGCATTGCTTTATTCTGAGAGCTATAGCTTTTTTATTTTTCTGCTGATGGAGCTGTATGGCAGCTTTTTTTTTACGGGGCAAGAAGCTGTTTTCAGTTACACTATTGTTATTTACATTCGTCTTTTTGAGAGCGTTACATTCCACTTTTTCCAAGCGGTATGATGATAAAGCATAATTTGGTACCTTTTTTGTGTTTTTTTAACGGCGTTCACTAAGTGGGTTACCTAGTGTGACACTTTTATAGATCGGATTGTTCCGGATGCAGCGATACCAAACGTATACTTTTTTGTTTATTTATTTATTTTGTATAAAAATGTGTATCTAATTATCACTGGATTTTTTTATTATTATTACTTTGTAATTATTTTTTTTTTACATATTTTTTAGGAAATGTTTTCTTTTTTATCTAGTCCCTTTATGGGACTTTCACTTTTTTTTTTTTACATTGATTGCAGGTATAATGCATTGCAATGCACTAGCATGCTGTGAGCATGGTCTCAGAGGCTTTCCGTAGCTTGATGACTCGGGGGTAGTCATGACGACACTGGGTCACCATGGCAACGATCGGACCCCACGATCAAAATAAAAAACTTAGCAGGTACTCAGCCTACCTGGGTCCAGTGCTCTACTGGTGTGTTGGCTGCAACTGTAATATCACGCCAACAGCATGCATCATCACTGTAGCCAATCACTGGGCTCAGTGGCTCGTGCACTTAAGATTAGCGTTGTGCGCCATCAACCTTGGCACTGCCGCTGAGCAAAGAGATTAGCTAGAGCGGCGAGGCGCGCTGTTGTCGTGACATCACTGTTGCAGCAAAAAACAGCGAGCGGAGCTGCATTGGGGAGCTGGCATTGGACCAAGAGAGGGTGAGTACCTTCTGAGTTTGATATTTTAGTTAATTTACAAAGTTTGGGCCAACTTTCCTGGAAACCCCTTTAATGTTCTGTGGAAAAATAGGTCATATGGGCTGTGACTAGTTTATGGCCCAACATCTAATAGTGACCTTTAAGGAAAAAACTGAATCATGTACTAATTAATAATAACTATGTGACTAGCAAATAAAACCATCATATTAGTCATTGGATTATTGTGTTTGTCATTTAAATTGACATGAACTGCACATTTATACTAGTAGCCCTGGATGTATATTGTGCCATGAATGATCCTTTTTAAGTAAAACATATTGCTACGACTTAGACAAAGTGATCTAATGTTTACTGGCACTGATCCTCTGTAAGCACAATGCAACTACTATAAAATATGTCTGAGAAACATTGTGTAAAGGGCTATAGTGTTCGTTCTAGGACACCCTGCTAACGACATGGATGTTTGCTTCTATCATTGTTCTGTTTAAATAATATATTGACGTTTCAGACTCCATGGCTCCTATGTGCCAAGTTTCTGTTAGGGATTCAGCTACTATTATATTATGTGCCTTCTCTTCTGAAGTGGGAAAAAGGTTTTCAATAAAGCCTGTATTGCTACGTAAATCCCTGCTTCAGATGTTTTCTGAACTTCTGAAAGACTGGAGATAGGTGAATTCTATCAGTACTATTTCCCAGAAACATCAATTACCACCGTTATACAAGATGAAAAATAAATGTATAATTTCTGAGAGTCCAATTACTGGGACCCCCACTGATTCCAACAAGGGTGGGACAAAGTTCCCTTTGAGTGTGAAGTGTTAGTGAGCACGTGTACTATAGACAGTACATCGTCGCTGGTTACACATGGTAACGTTTATTTCACACGTGGAATTTTGGAACAGGAGCCAGGTCCCCAGTAATTCTACACTTATCGCCTATCATATGGATTGGTTATATATGTTTGTTATGGGACAACCCCTTTACCAATTATGGCCTGATTTATTGCAAGGACTAAACATCAATAAGTAAGTGTTTGGGTGCCTCTAAAAACAAAAAGGGCTGAGGACAGAGTTTAATCTTATTTAACTACAGAAAAGAACCCTTCTGATTTAAAGGGGTTTCCAAGACTACGGCCCCAATTCATCTAGGCAATTTCACTAGAATTCTGGCTTAAATTGCTCTGAAAAGTCGCAAAATTTGGGCACAAATCCAAGTAGCTCAAAAATTGTGTAACTTTTGCAGTTTTTACTGCCAGTTTCTCCCAGCACTGCCAAAATAGGCAGAGCTAGGTCAGGACGGGGGCATGTCGGTCGCGTGATGTCACAGCTCATCTAATTCAAGCTGTGACATTCCTTAGGTTAAAAATCTTACTCAACTGGAGTAAGATTTCTGGTGTAGGGCACAAAGACACATGCCACTTGTCAGATTTTCTAGATTCATGGAGACAAGTGCACCGCTTCATGAATCAAGTGTGTCTGACTCCATCACACCACCTCATCAAGACCAGCGAGAAAATGACTGGTCTTGATGAATTAGGGCCTATGTTTTTATTTGCAAGTACATATTACACTTTTTCAATACCAGTACAGATCCTTAACAGTTGTCACGTGCGGCTCTTCCAGCATGTGCAGTTGTGCTCAAAAGTTTACATACCCCAGCAGAATTTTTGCTTTCTTGGCCTTTTTTTCAGAGAATTTGACCGATAACACCAACATTTTTTCTCCACTCATGGTTAGTGGTTGGGTTAAGCAATTTAATGTCAAACTACTGTATTTTCTCTTTTTAAATTATAATGACAACCCAAAACATCCAAATGACCCTGATCAAAAGGTCACATACTGCATTTCTTAATACTGTATTGCCCCCTCTAACATCAATGACAGCTCGAAGTCTTTTGTGGTAGTTGTGGATGAGATTCTTTATTTTCTCATATGGTAAAGCTGCCCACACTTATTGGCAAAAAGCCTCCAGTTCCTGTAAATTCCTGGGCTGTCTAGCATGAACTGCATGCTTGAGATCTCCCAAGAGTGGCTCAATGATATTGAGGTCAGGAGACTGAGATTGCCACACCAGAACCTTTGCTTTGTTCTGCTGTAGCCAATGACAAGTCGACTTGGCCTTGTGTTTTGGATCGTTGTCATGTTGGAACATTCAAGACTGGGAAATGCGCAGCTTTTGGGCTGATGAGTACAAATTTGTCTCTAGTATTTGCTGATAACGTGCTGCATTAATCTTTCCTTCAACTTTGACCAAGTTTCCTGTGCCTTTGTAGTTCATACATCCCCAAAACATCAGTGACCCACCTCTGTGCTTTACAGTAGGAATGGTGTTCCTTTCATCTTTGGCCTTGTTGACCTCTCTCCAAATGTAACATTTATGGTTGTAGCCAAAAAGTTAAATTTTGGTCTCCTCACTCCAAATTACCATATATACTTGTGTATAAGCCGAGTTTTGCAGCAAATTTTTTTGTGCTGAAAACGCCCTCCTTGGCTTATAAACGAGTCATTGTCCCAGAAATATGGTGGGGGGGGGCGACAGAGCAGTGGGTCACAGAAGCAGGTGCCAGCAGCTACAGCTAAAGCCTGGGCCTGCTGCTAAAGAGAAATGAACATTCACTGCATTGGCAGTGAATATTCATTTCTGCTATAGCACGCACAGTTACAGCCGCAGGAGCCGGCTTCCAGCAGCAGTCAGGCTAGCACGGGTGCCTGCTCATTAAGGTAATAAATATTCACCCCTGTCCACTCCCATAGTCGTGGAGTGAATATTCATTACCTTAACCCCTTCATGACCCAGCCTATTTTGGCCTTAATGACCTTGCCGTTTTTTGCAATTCTGACCAGTGTCCCTTTATGAGGTAATAACTCAGGAACGCTTCAACGGATCCTAGCGATTCTGAGATTGTTTTTTCGTGACATATTGGGCTTCATGTTAGTGGTAAATTTAGGTCGATAATTTTTGAGTTTATTTGTGAAAAAAACGGAAATGTGGCAAAAAATTTGAAAATTTCGCAATTTTCACATTTTGAATTTTTATTCTGTTAAACCAGAGAGTTATGTGACACAAAATAGTTAATAAATAACGTTTCCCACATGTCTACTTTACATCAGCACAATTTTGGAAACAATTTTTTTTTTTGCTAGGAAGTTATAAGGGTTAAAATTTGACCAGTGATTTCTCATTTTTACAACAAAATTTACAAAACCATTTTTTTTAGGGACCACCTCACATTTGAAGTCATTTTGAGGGTTCTATATGGCTGAAAATACCCAAAAGTGACACCATTCTAAAAACTGCACCCCTCAAGGTGCTCAAAACCACATTCAAGAAGTTTATTAACCCTTCAGGTGTTTCACAGCAGCAGAAGCAACATGGAAGTAAAAAATGAACATTTAACTTTTTAGTCACAAAAATGATCTTTTAGCAACAATTTTTTTATTTTCCCAAGGGTAAAAGGAGAAACTGGACCAGGGACGTTGTTGTCCAATTTGTCCTGAGTATGCTGATACCTCATATGTGGGGGTAAACCACTGTTTGGGCGCACGGCAGGGCTCGGAAGGGAAGGAGCGCCATTTGACTTTTTTAATGAAAAATTGGCTCCAATCTTTAGCGGACACCATGTCGCGTTTGGAGAGCCCCCGTGTGCCTAAACATTGGAGCTCCCCCACAAGTGACCACATTTTGGAAACTAGACCCCCCAAGGAACTTATCTAGAAGCATAGTGAGCACTTTAAACCCCCAGGTGCTTCACAAATTGATCCGTAAAAATGAAAAAGTACTTTTTTTTCACAAAAAAATTATTTTAGCCTCAATTTTTTCATTTTCACATGGGCAAAAGGATAAAATGGATCCTAAATTTTGTTGGGCAATTTCTCCTGAGTACACCAATACCTCACATGTGGGGGTAAACCACTGTTTGGGCACATGGTAAGGCTCGGAAGGGAAGGAGCGCCATTTGACTTTTTGAATGGAAAATTATCTCCATCGTTAGCGGACACCATGTCGCGTTTGGAAAGCTCCTGTGTGCCTAAACATTGGAGCTCCTCCACAAGTGACTCCATTTTGGAAACTAGACCCCCCAAGGAACTCATCCAGAGGCATAGTGAGCACTTTAAACCCCCAGGTGCTTCACAAATTGATCTGCAAAAATGAAAAAGTACTTTTTTTTCACACAAAATTTCTTTTAGCCTCAATTCTTTCATTTTCACATGGGCAACAGGATAAAATGGATCCTAAAATTTGTTGGGCAATTTCTCCTGAGTATGCCGATACCTCATATGTGGGGGTAAACCACTGTTTGGGTGCACGGCAAGGCTCGGAAGGGGAGGCGTGCCATTTGACTTTTTGAATGGAAAATTAGCTCCAATCGTTAGCGGACACCATGTCGCGTTTGGAGAGCCCCTGTGTGCCTAAACATTGGAGCTCCCCTACAAGTGACCCCATTTTGGAAACTAGACCCCCCAAGAAACTTATCTAGATGCATAGTGAGCACTTATAACCCCCAGGTGCTTCACAGAAGTTTATAACGCAGAGCCGTGAAAATAAAAAAAAAAATTTTCTTTCCTCAAAAATGATTTTTAGCCCAGAATTTTTTATTTTGTCCAGTTTGTTCTGAGTACGATGATACCCCATATGTGGGGGTAAACCACTGTTTGGGCGCACGGCAGGGCTCGGAAGGGAAGGCACGCCATTTGGCTTTTTGAATGGAAAATTAGCTCCAATCATTAGCGGACACCATGTCGCGTTTGGAGAGCCCCTGTGTGCCTAAACATTGGAGCTCCCGCACAAGTGACCCCATTTTGGAAACTAGACCTCCCAAGGAACTAATCTAGATGTGTGGTGAGCACTTTGAACCCCCAAGTGCTTCACAGAAGTTTATAACGCAGAGCCATGAAAATAAAAAATAATTTTTCTTTTCTCAAAAATGATTTTTTAGCCCACAATTTTTTATTTTCCCAAGGGTAACAGGAGAAATTGGACCCCAAAAGTTGTTGTCCAGTTTCTCCTGAGTACGCTGATACCCCATATGTGGGGGTAAACCACTGTTTTGGCACACGTCAGGGTTCGGAAGGGAAGTAGTGATGTTTTGAAATGCAGACTTTGATGGAATGCTCTGCGGGCGTCAGGTTGCGTTTGCAGAGCCCCTGATGTGCCTAAACAGTAGGAACTCCCCACAATTGACTCCATTTTGGAAACTAGACCCCCAAGGGAACTTATCTAGATGTGTAGTGAGCACTTTGAACCCCCAAGTGCTTCACAGAAGTTTATAACGCAGAGCCGTGAAAATAAAAAATGTGTTTCCTTTCCTCAAAAATATTTTTTTAGCCCAGAATTTTTTTATTTTTGCAAGAGTAACAGGAGAAATTGGACCCCAAAAGTTGTTGTCCAGTTTCTCCTGAGTACGCTGATACCCCATATGTGGGGGTAAACCACTGTTTTGGCACACGTCGGGGTTCGGAAGGGAAGTAGTGACGTTTTGAAATGCAGACTTTGATGGAATGCTCTGCGGGCGTCAGGTTGCGTTTGCAGAGCCCCTGATATGCCTAAACAGTAGAAACCCCCCACAAGTGACCCCATTTTGGAAACTAGACCCCCCAAGGAACTTATCTAGATGTGTGGTGAGCACGTTCAACCCCCAAGTGCTTCACAGAAGTTTACAACGCAGAGCCGTGAAAATAAAAAATCATTTTTCTTTCCTCAAAAAAGATGTTTTAGCAAGCAATTTTTTATTTTCACAAGGGTAACAGGAGAATTTGGACCCCAATATTTGTTGCCCAGTTTGTTGTGAGTACGCTGATACCCCATATGTGGGGGTAAACCACTGTTTTGGCACACGTCGGGGTTCGGAAGGGAAGTAGTGACGTTTTGAAATGCAGACTTTGATGGAATGCTCTGCGGGCGTCAGGTTGCGTTTGCAGAGCCCCTGATATGCCTAAACAGTAGAAACCCCCCACAAGTGACCCCATTTTGGAAACTAGACCCCCCAAGGAACTTATCTAGATGTGTGGTGAGCACGTTCAACCCCCAAGTGCTTCACAGAAGTTTACAACGCAGAGCCGTGAAAATAAAAAATCATTTTTCTTTCCTCAAAAAAGATGTTTTAGCAAGCAATTTTTTATTTTCACAAGGGTAACAGGAGAATTTGGACCCCAATATTTGTTGCCCAGTTTGTTGTGAGTACGCTGATACCCCATATGTGGGGGTAAACCACTGTTTGGGCACACGTCAGGGCTCGGAAGGGAAGTAGTGACATTTGAAATGCAGACTTTGATGGAATGGTCTGCGGGCGTCACATTGCATTTGCAGAGCCCCTGATGTACCTAAACAGTAGAAACACCCCACAAGTGACCCCATTTTGGAAACTAGACCCCCGAAGGAACTTATCTAGATGTGTGGTGAGCACTTTCAACCCCCAAGTGCTTCACAGAAGTTTATAACGCAGAGCCGTGAAAATAAAAAATAATTGTTCTTTCCTCAAAAATTATGTTTTAGCAAGTAATTTTTTATTTTTGCAAGGGTAACAGGAGAAATTAGACCCCAGCAGTTGTTGCCCAGTTTGTCCTGAGTACGCTGGTACCCCAAATGTGGGGGTAAACCACTGTTTGGGCGCACGTCGGGGCTTGGAAGGGCGGGAGCACCATTTGACTTTTTGAACGCAAGATTGGCTGGAATCAATGGTGGCGCCATGTTGCGTTTGGAGACCCCTGATGTGCCTAAACAGTGGAAACCCCTCAATTCTAACTTCAACACTAACCCCAACACACCCCTAATCCTAATCCCAACTGTAGCCATAACCCTAATCACAACCTTAACCCCAACACACCCCTAACCACAACCCTAACCGCAACACACCCGTAACCCTAATTCCAACCCTAATCCTAACCCTAATCCCAACCGTAACCCTAATCCCAACCCTAACCACAACTGTAACCCCAACACACCCCTAACCCTATCCGTAACCCTAACCACAAGCCTAATCTTAACCCTATTTCAAACCCTAGCCCTAATTCCAACCCTAACTCTAATTCCAACCCTAACCCTAAGGCTATGTGCCCACGTTGCGGATTCGTGTGAGATTTTTCCTCATGATTTTTGAAAAATCTGCAGGTAAAAGGCACTGCGTTTTACCTGCGGATTTACAGCAGATTTCCAGTGTTTTTTTGTGCAGATTTCACCTGCGGATTCCTATTGAGGAACAGGTGTAAAACGCTGCGGAATCCGCACAAAGAATTGACATGCTGCGGAAAATACAACGCAGCGTTTCTGCACGGAATTTTCCGCACCATGGGCACAGCGGATTTGGTTTTCCTTAGGTGTACATGGTACTGTAAACCTGATGGAAAACTGCTTCGAATTCGCAGCGGCCAATCCGCTGCGGATCCGCGGCCAATCCGCTGCCAATCCGCTGCGGATCCGCGGCCAATCCGCTGCGGATCCGCTGCCAATCCGCTGAGGATCCGCTGCGGATCCGCTGCCGATCCGCTGCCGATCCGCTGCGGATCCGCTGCGGATCCGCGGCGGATCCACGGCCGATCCGCTGCGGATCCGCGGCCGATCCGCGGCGGATCCGCTGCCGATCCGCTGCCGATCCGCTGCCGATCCGCTCTGTGTGCACATGCCATAACCCTACCCCTAACCCTAACCCTACCCGTAACCCTAACCCTACCCCTAACCCTACCCCTAGTTCTAACCCTAGTTCTAACCCTAACCCTAGTGGAAAAAGAAAAAAAAATATTTTCTTTATTTTATTATTGTCCCTACCTATGGGGGTGATAAAGGGGGGGGGTTTATTTATTATTTTTTTATTTTGATCGCTGTGATAGAACCTACCACAGCGATCAAAATGTACCTCTAATGAATCTGCCGGCCGGCGGGCGCACTGAGCATGCGCCCGCCATTTTGGAAGATGGCGGCGCCCATGATGGAGGCGGACGGGGACCGGGAGCCTCGGTAAGTATAAGGGGGGGGAGATCGGGGCACGGGGGGGGGGCGTCGAAGCACGGGGGGGTGACATAGGAGCAGGGGGGGAGCGGGCAGGAGGACGGGGGAGCGGACAGCAGGACGGGGGAGCCGGCAGGCGGACGGAGGGGACCGGACCCTATAACGGAGCACTGGGGGGGCGATCGGTGGGGTGGGGGGGGGGGTCACATTAGTGTTTCCAGCCATGGCCGATGATATTGCAGCATCGGCCATGGCTGGATTGTAATATTTCACCAGTTTTTTAGGTGAAATATTACAAATCGCTCTGATTGGCAGTTTCACTTTCAACAGCCAATCAGAGCGATCGTAGCCACGGGGGGGTGAAGCCACCCCCCCTGGGCTGAAGTACCACTCCCCCTCTCCCTGCAGATCGGGTAAAATAGGAGTTAACCCCTTCACCCGATCTGCAGGGACGCGATCATTCCATGACGCCACATAGGCGTCATGGGTCGGATTGGCACGGTGTTGTGAATTTGGATTCTGGGCTCCCCCGGTGGCTACTGGTGGAATTGAACTTGTGACATCATCTTCCCTGTTCACCTGTTCTGATTAGATCTGGGTGTCGCTATATAACCTGGCTTCTCTGTTAGATGCTTGCCGGTCAACAATGTTATCAGAAGCCTCTCTGTGCTTGTTCCTGCTCCCAGACATCTACTAGATAAGTTGGACATTCGTCCATGTTTTGTTTTTGTATTTTGGTTCCAGTTCACAGCTGCAGTTTCGTTACTGTGTCTGGAAAGCTCTTGTTGATCAGGAATTGCCACTCTGGTATTATGAGTTAATGCCAGAGTCCTAAAGTAATTTCTGGATGTGTTTTGTTAGGGTTTTCTACTGATCCCCCTGCCTGATCCGCACCAAATTATACGCCCCACGGAGATCAATCTTAGAGAACCACTTGGCCCCCTTTATGCGAGCAAACAAATCAGTCAGCAACGGCAATGGGTATTGATATTTAACCGTGATTTTATTCAAAAGCCGATAATCAATACATGGTCTCAAAGAGCCGTCTTTTTTTGACACAAAGAAAAAACCGGCTCCTAAGGGAGATGACGATGGACGAATATGTCCCTTTTCCAAGGACTCCTTTATATATTCTCGCATAGCAGTATGTTCAGGCACAGACAGATTAAATAAACGACCCTTTGGGTATTTACTACCCGGAATTAAATCTATAGCACAATCGCACTCACGGTGCGGAGGTAGCGAACCCAGCTTGGGTTCTTCAAAGACGTCACGATAATCAGACAGGAACTTAGGGATTTCAGAGGGAATAGATGATGAAATGGACACCAAAGGTACGTCCCCATGAGTCCCCTTACATCCCCAGCTCAACACAGACATAGCTCTCCAGTCAAGGACTGGGTTGTGAGACTGCAGCCATGGCAATCCTAGCACCAAATCATCATGTAGATTATACAGCACCAGAAAACGAATAGTCTCCTGGTGATCCGGATTAATACACATAGTCACTTGTGTCCAGTATTGTGGTTTATTATTAGCCAATGGGGTGGAGTCAATCCCCTTCAGAGGAATAAGAGTCTCCAAAGGCTCTAAATCATACCCACAACGATTGGCAAAGGACCAATCCATAAGACTCAAAGCGGCGCCAGAGTCGATATAGGCGTCCGTAGTAATAGATGACAAAGAGCAAATCAGGGTCACAGACAAAATAAATTTAGACTGTAAAGTGCCAATGGAAAACCGCATTTAATACGCCCGAGGGCCACTTTGAGTATTTGGTGATGCCTTTTGGTCTTTCTAATGCCCCTTCAGTCTTCCAGTCCTTTATGCATGATATTTTCCGCGATTTTTTGGATAAATTTATGATAGTGTATCTGGATGATATTCTGATTTTTTCGGATGATTGGGACTCTCATGTCCGGCAAGTTAAGAGGGTTTTTCAGGTTTTGCGGTCTAATTCTCTGTGTGTCAAGGGTTCTAAGTGCGTTTTTGGGGTTCAGAGAATTTCCTTTTTGGGATATATTTTTTCTCCCTCTTCCATTGAGATGGATCCTGTCAAGGTTCAAGCTATTTGTGATTGGACGCAGCCCTCTTCTCTTAAAAGTCTTCAGAAATTTTTGGGCTTTGCCAACTTTTATCGTCGATTTATTTCTGGTTTTTCGGATGTCGTTAAGCCATTGACCGATTTGACTAGACAGGGTGCTGATGTTGCTAATTGGTCCCCTGATGCTGTGGAGCCCTTTCTAGGAGTTTTGAGCCTGATTCACCCGGCAACTCTGACCCCACAGGTATTCTTAAGGAGGGAGTTATCTTGTCAGCCGTTTCTCCAGACCTGCGGCGGGCCTTGCAGGAGTTTCAGGCGGATAGACCGGATCGTTGTCCGCCTGATAGGTTGTTTGTTCCTGATGATTGGACCAGTAGAGTCATCTCTGAGGTACATTCTTCTGCATTGGCAGGTCATCCTGGAATTTTTGGTACCAGGGATTTGGTGGCAAGATCCTTCTGGTGGCCTTCCCTGTCACGAGATGTGCGAGGCTTTGTGCAGTCTTGTGACGTTTGTGCTCGGGCCAAGCCTTGTTGTTCTCGGGCTAGTGGATTATTGTTGCCCTTGCCTATTCCTAAGAGGCCTTGGACACACATCTCGATGGATTTTATTTCAGATCTGCCTGTTTCTCAGAAGATGTCTGTCATCTGGGTGGTGTGTGACCGTTTTTCTAAGATGGTCCATTTGGTTCCCCTGCCCAAATTGCCTTCTTCTTCCGAGTTGGTGCCCCTGTTTTTTCAAAATGTTGTTCGTTTGCATGGTATTCCTGAGAATATCGTTTCTGACAGAGGAACCCAATTTGTGTCTAGATTTTGGCGGGCATTCTGTGCTAGGATGGGCATAGATTTGTCTTTTTCGTCTGCTTTTCACCCTCAGACTAATGGCCAGACCGAGCGGACTAATCAGACCCTGGAGACATATCTGAGGTGTTTTGTGTCTGCTGACCAGGATGATTGGGTTGCTTTTTTGCCATTGGCGGAGTTCGCCCTCAATAATCGGGCCAGCTCTGCCACTTTGGTGTCCCCGTTTTTCTGTAATTCGGGGTTCCACCCTCGATTTTCCTCCGGTCAGATGGAATCCTCGGATTGTCCTGGAGTGGATGCGGTGGTGGAGAGATTGCATCATATCTGGGGGCAGGTGATGGACAATTTAAAGTTGTCCCAGGAGAAGACTCAGCTTTTTGCCAACCGTCACCGTCGTGTTGGTCCTCGGCTTTGTGTTGGAGATTTGGTGTGGTTGTCTTCTCGTTTTGTCCCTATGAGGGTCTCATCTCCTAAGTTTAAGCCTCGGTTCATCGGTCCGTATAAAATATTGGAGATTCTTAACCCTGTTTCCTTCCGTTTGGACCTCCCTGCATCCTTTTCTATTCATAACGTTTTTCATCGGTCGTTATTGCGCAGGTATGAGGCACCGGTTGTGCCTTCCGTTGAGCCTCCTGCTCCGGTGTTGGTTGAGGGTGAGTTGGAGTACGTTGTGGAAAAAATCCTAGACTCCCGTGTTTCCAGACGGAGACTCCAGTATCTGGTCAAGTGGAAGGGATACGGCCAGGAGGATAATTCTTGGGTCACTGCATCTGATGTTCATGCCTCTGATCTGGTTCGTGCCTTTCATAGGGCCCATCCTGATCGCCCTGGTGGTTCTGGTGAGGGTTCGGTGCCCCCTCCTTGAGGGGGGGGTACTGTTGTGAATTTGGATTCTGGGCTCCCCCGGTGGCTACTGGTGGAATTGAACTTGTGACATCATCTTCCCTGTTCACCTGTTCTGATTAGATCTGGGTGTCGCTATATAACCTGGCTTCTCTGTTAGATGCTTGCCGGTCAACAATGTTATCAGAAGCCTCTCTGTGCTTGTTCCTGCTCCCAGACATCTACTAGATAAGTTGGACATTCGTCCATGTTTTGTTTTTGTATTTTGGTTCCAGTTCACAGCTGCAGTTTCGTTACTGTGTCTGGAAAGCTCTTGTTGATCAGGAATTGCCACTCTGGTATTATGAGTTAATGCCAGAGTCCTAAAGTAATTTCTGGATGTGTTTTGTTAGGGTTTTCTACTGACCATGAAAGTATGCTTTCTGTCTTCTGCTATCTAGAAAGCGGACCTCAAATTTGCTAAAACTATTTTCCTGCTGCGTTTGTTGTTTCATCTCGTATCACCGCCAATATATGTGGGGGGCTTCTGTCTCCTTTTTGGGCATTTCTCTAGAGGTGAGTCAGGTCTTATATTTCCCTCTGCTAGCATTATTTAGTTCTCCGGCCGGTGCTGGGCATATAGGGATAAAAAGTAGGACATGCTACCTGGCTACTTCTAGATGATGCGGTAGGTTTAGTTCATGGTCAGTACAGTTACATCTTCCAAGAGCTTGTTCCTATTGAGGCTTATGCTAGTTCTCTGGCCATGGAGATCATGACAGCACGGGTTTTCATGACGCCTATGTGGCGTCATGGGTCGGGAAGGGGTTAATGAGCGGGGACATGTGATCACTCGGCCAGAAGAGCTGCTGGCATCGGAATGAGATGCAGCGAGGGCGCGCAGGGAAGGTAAGTAGGATGTTTTTTTTAATAGGAGCCATGCATACAAGGATAGGGGATACAAGGACGGGGAGCCATACATACAAGGACAGAGATGGGGAGCCATGCATACAAGGGTGGGGAGCCATGCATACAAGGACAGAGATCGGGAGCCATGCATGCAAGGACTGAGATGGGGAGCTATTCATACCAGGATAGGGATGAGGGGACAATGCATACCTGGCTTATACTCAAGTCAATAAGTTTTCCCAGATTTTCGTGGCAAAATTAGGTGCCTCAGCTTACACTCGGGTCGACTTATACATGAGTACATACGGTACCATGTTCCAGAAGTTTTGCGGCTTGTCTCTGTGCTGTTTTGAGTATTGTAGGCGAGATATTTTATGGCATTTGTGCAGTAATGGCTTTCTTCTGGTGATTCAACTATGCAGCCCATTTTTCTTCAAGTGCCTTGAAACAGCCACACCGCTAGTTTTCAGAGAGTCCTGTATTTCAGCTGATGTTATTTGTGGGTTTTTCTTTGCATCCCAAACAATTTTCCTGGCAGTTGTGGACGACATTGTTGTTGGTCTACCTGACCTTGGCTTTGTTTTTACAAAGCCCCTGACTTTCCATTTGTTAATCACAGTCTGAATGCTGCTGACTGGCATTATCAATTCTTTGGATATATTTTTCTATCCCTTTCCTGTTATATATAGTTCAACTATCCCGTAGATCTGTTGACAATTCTTTTGCTTTCCTCATGACTCACAATCCAGAAATGTCAGTGGCTGGATGAAAGATGCAAGAGTCTGTCTGGGTCCCAGAAACTCACTCAGTTTTTATGCACACACACTGATTACAATCAAACAGGTCACAGGTGAGGATGTTACCTTTAGTAGCCATTCAAACCCATTTGTGTCAACTTCTGTACATGTTTTTAGGCCAAAATCACCAGGGTATGTGAACTTTTGATCAGGGTCATTTGGATGTTTTAGGTTGTCATTATGATTTAAAAAGAGAAAACACAGTAGTTTGACAATTAAATGGCTTCACCCAACCACTAACCATGAGTGGAGAAAAAAAATTGGTGTTATCATTCATATTCTCTGAAAAAGGCCAAGAAAGTAAAAATTCTGTCAAAAGACATAGATAGATAAGAGGCACTATACTAGAAATTAGAAGGGAAAGGAATTCTCCTAGATCTAAATGGCAATAATTCCCCCATAATCACTATGCCAACTCTTGGAAACATTGTCAGTGTCACATTGCAGTCATCTTACGTTGCCCGGGTTCACTGAACACGAACCGAGTCATGAATGTTTAATCTGAGATTGCTGAGTAAGTGCGATTGCTGCATTGTAACTTGCAAACTTAACAACAGTGAAATAGGATAAAAGATCACTTATTGTTTTGTACAAAATTAGTCTTGTATATAAAAGAGAAACTGTATCCAGGGCTATTTATACAGCATGTGAGGCATGCTACACCGTATAAAAATAACAGAATATGGGTGCAACATGAAAACTATATATGAGGAAAATCAGCTAAAATCAATTGACATTTACAGAATTCATAGAGGAAAAAATGGGGGGGGGGACACAAGTCACATCCACCTGTAGTGTTTAGCGGATTCCATCTCTAAATACGGATCTCATTGTAAGTAATTACATAACCATATTCAGAGCTGATTTTAGACAAAGTGGGGCCCTGGGCCAAAGTTTAAAGTAGGGCCCCAAATGCGAAAATATTGCACCATCACACAAACATTTCGACTGTATAAACATGTGCTGAGTTCAGGACGTTAAATGAGCGTGATCGACAATATTGAACTCGTTCGACGCTTGTTTCCCGGCCTCTTTACACCGGGTGAGGAGCAATGATGGGGACAAAACAATTACTAGTAGATCAATCTGTCCCAATACAGTATCATGTTATCAGCAGCACATCTGCTGGTTTCACAGGGCGATGTGCTGCTGAGAATTTATCTTATGGTTTCTGTTCTGGCATAAAGAATCCAATCACTCAATGAATAGGCAGCATTTTGCTAGTTTAGTATAATGTGCCCCATACAGTATAGTGCACCTCATAGTCCTCCATATAGTATATTGCACTCCCTATTGTGCCCAATACAGTAGAATGTACCTTATAGTTCTCCATATAGTATAAAGCTCTCCCCATAGTCCTCCATGTAGTATAATGCACACCCATTAATCCTCAATACAGAACAATGCACCCCATACTCCTCCATATAGTACAATGCATCCCATAGTCCTCCATATAGCATAATGCACGCCCCATAGTGCTCCACATAGCATAATAAACACCCCATAGTGCTCCAAATAGTATTATATACACCCCATAGTACTCCATACATTATAATACACACCCCATAGTACTCCATACAGTATAATGCACACCTCAAAGTGCTCCATACAGTATAATACACATCCCATAGTCCTCCATACACTATAATACACACTGCATAGTGCTCAATACAGTACAATGAACACCACAGTCGTCCATATAGTACAATGCTGCCCCACACATTAGTATAATGCAGCCCCACACAGAAGTACAATGCAGCTCCATAGAATGTAATGCAACCAGCCCCATAGAATGTAATGCAGAAAGACCCCACAGAATGTAATGCAGCCAGCCCCCATAGAATGTAATGCAGCCAGCCCTCATATAATTTAATGCAGCCAGCCCCCATAGAGGGTTATGCAGCCAGCCCCCATGGAATGGAATGCAGCCCGCATAGAATGGAATGCAGCCCCATAGAATGTAATGGACCCGGCCCCCATATAATATAATGCAGCCAGCCTCCATAGAATGTAATGCATCCAGCCCCCATATAATATAATGCAGCCAGCCCCCATAGAATGTAATGCAGCCCCCATAAAATGTAATGCATCCCCCATAGAATGTAATGCAACCCCCATAGAATGAAATGCAGCCCCCCCATAAAGTGTAATGCACAAAGCCCCATAGAATGTAATGCAGTCAGCCCCCATAGAATGTAATGCAGCCAGCCCCATAGAATGCAATGCAGCCAGCCCCCCATAGAATGTAATGCAGCCTCCATAAAATGTAATGCAGCCCCCATAGAATGCAATGCAGTCAGCTCCCATACAATGTAACACAGCACCCATAAAATGTGATGCAGCCCCCATAGAATGCAATGCAGCCAGCCCCCATAGAATATAATGCAGCCTGCCCCCATAGAATGTAATGCAGCACCCATAAAATGTAATGCAGCCCCCATAAAATGTAATGCAGCCAGCCCCCATAGAATGCAATGCAACCCTCGGAAATAAATACAATCCTCACCTCTCCTCATTCACTGCAGCACATCTCCTCACCTCAGCAGCTCCACTGCTGATGTAGAGCATTGCCCCGCTGCGTCAGAGGCAAAGGGGGATGATGGGAGAGGGAGCGTCATATGACGCTCTCCTCCGTCTTTGCATTCAACTGTATCGGCATCCATGATGCCAATACAGTTGAAGGCACGATGCCGGGGTTGGGGGCGGGGGGCGCTGGCACCTGGGCATAATATGAAAATTAGCAGCTACCTCTGGGCCTGGCTCGCTTCTGACAGGCACAACAGGGAAAGACATGTTACTGCTTTTGAAGAAAATAATACAATTCTACGTAATTACTCAAAGAAGGGTAAGTTTTGTAAAGTATATTAAAGAGGTAGTCTCACAAAAATAAATATTTTTAAAGACATTATTTTCAGAAGCTGGGGGGGGGGGGGGTGATTCTGACCATAAAAAAACAATTGTTAACTGTTTTGTGAAAATAAAAGCCTTCATTTCGACCAAGAAACGTTTTTAATAATTAAAAAAACACAGTCGGGCTGTAATATTGACTGGAAAAATCTAAAATTGGCTGATGAAGCCTGTGATGTATTTTAAGCTATCAACGATTGATATTCATCAGTCTATTGTTTGCTGGCCTTTAGCTACATGTAGTGCTCAGCAGTGTCACCAGACGTGAATATTATATTCACACCAAGCTAATAAAGCCATGGAAAACCTCTTACCTTTGGAACCGCTCCAAAAATAGTGTATTACAAAATGAGCAATTTGTTAAAGGGAGTCAATCAGCACACAGTGACTGTTCAAACCAAGCACAGCGCCTTGTAGTAGACATAGCCCTAAGAAAATCATACCCTTGGACCACATACACACGTTCAGTATTTGGTCAGTATTTTACCTCAGTATTTGTAAGCCAAAACCAGGAGTGGGTGATAAATACAGAAGTGGTGACTTGTTTCTATTATACCTTTCCTCTGATTGTTTTGGCTTACAAATACTGAGGTAAAAAAACCTCACCAAATACTGATTGTGTGCACGAGGCCTAAAAGAACAATTTTTATTAGTGCTATGTCTGCTACACAGAACCTATAACAATATATTCTGAAATTATCTAAAAAAATGTCCCAGAATAATTGTCAATTTGGGCACAATGTGGCAAAAGGATTTTCCACCCCTGTTCTAGATATTACATTTGCTGACAAAAATATATTGAAAATTCTGATAAAATTCCTTTTAGCTGAAGTGTAACTTATTAATATATTACTAAAACTGTTAAAAGCACAGACTGAACGTATCTTCATTAATCATTTAGTGACATATCACCAGAGAAAAATATCACTTGGTGCATTGGACACAAAATAGATGCTGGTGGTAAATTATTATTATTCCTTACTGCTGGGCTGATCCTGAGGAATGTATTATTTTGTGCAGTATTATGCTAAATGTTTTTAAGGGCAATCTGTTATTTGGATTTTGATACCCCATCTGAGAGCAGCATAATGTAGGGGCAGAGAGCCCGCTAACAGTGATGTCACTTACTGGGCTGCTTGCTGTAGTTTTGGTAAAATCCCTGCTTTCTATGCTGCAGCTCTAGTAGTTGTCTGAATGTTAAACTCTGTATAACCCCGCCCACACCACTTTCTGCCTATGGATAGTGTACAAAGAAAGCTGCCAATCAGTGGTGGGGGCGGAGTTATACAGAGCTCATGAATATGGAGGACTACATGGCAGCAGGTTTACTAGTCCTCTAGTGATAATCTTCTGCTGATAAAACAATGACTTTATCAAAACTATAGTAAACAGCCCGCATCATTGAAATCAGGGTATCTGCCAATACCTTATGTTGCTTTCAGATTAGGTGGCAAAAACCTGGTGACAGGATCCCTTTAAAGGATAATATGTACTCTTATGTGCCTTTTTGTGCAAGGATGCCACCCCTGTGTTAATGTATAAGAAGGCACATTTGCCATTCATAAGAATGGGATTGTGGGTTACAAAGTTATGTGAGCTATAATGGTAGATGGGATGAACATGAACTAACCTTTCTGGCCTGTGGTCAGAAACAGCCCATTGGACCTGTGTCAGATGCCACAAAAGGAAAATGTCCAGTCAGATAATGTTATTGACCTGCAGATTTTTAGGGTTAATCTGCAGGTTATCGTGTTAGAAAGGTGGCCAGTCGCTGTACTGTACTCTTGGGAAAAAACGAACTTGATTCCTCTCGGGAATCATACTTTCAGACTGGATCTGAGAATTATCTGAGAATGCATATACGGTATAATAAATCACTATTTGAAAAAGAAATGTTTCATCCCTTATTCCTTATGTCTTGTGTATCTAGTTTAGACATAGACATGAGATGTTTTAGCATAGCACATGTTCAAAAATATCTGGGACAGTTGATTGCAGCCCGTGTCTCAGAATATAATAGTGTTGTATGTCGAATTTTTTGGGGGGCTTTGACTCTCAGTCTGTTATCTGTAAGTTCTAATGGGATACAGTGAAACAACATTGCTTGTGGATTGAGCGGAACCCCAAGATTCTTATCAGACTACTTAATTAATAATTTTACACCCTAGTTTGCTATACCGGTAAAACAAGGAACTATGCAATTGTCTCCTGCTTTATGTTCCCAACCTCTAATTAAACATTTCTTGTCTATTGTACCAGCTGAAGAGCATTCATTCTAAGTTGAATATGTAACACTCATCATGTCCAATACCCATGAGAACACCCCACAAAGAAAACATTTACATCTTTTATACCCTTTGAACAAATTACCTTGAACATTGTATGTTGTTTTTTTGTTCTACAGCTCTTTGTAGAAAGCTTTGTATATTGTATTTCATGTTTGACAGTCTGACCATGTTTCCATTTACTCTTCATATGAGAGAACTTAATCTTATATTCTCAAAGCTGACAGTAATAAAAGGTCATGCAGATGAAACCTAAACGAATGCAAAAGTAAGATATCGCGATGCAGAAAGTAAACTGCTAATACTTAACACAAAAAACAATGAAATCTTATAGTTAGGTATCGATTTACACTTTTGTGCATTGGGATATCTTTGTCAGATATACATCTGTATATATAATTATGCCGTATATATATGTCTGCCTTTCACACAGCCACAGTTTACTGCTTGTAGGATAGTTCGAAGCCATCGCTTATTAACCAGCTTGTTACCCTTAAAGAAAAGGCATAGTCACCCCAATACAAATAAGGAAACTTATCACAGCAATCTATCAAGTGCAGAGTTAGTCTCCGGGCCTACAAGTGATAAATGGATCTATTATGGAAAGTTTATGGTTTTGATGGAGCATATTTGCATCAGTAGGCATTATAAAGGTGAAAGTCTATTTATCTTTTCCAAGCTGGAGATGGTGAACTATACTCTTATTGTCCTTAAATTAAACTAAATTTACAATCCTATCCATTGGTGTGGTTTTCACTCTTTTTCATGCAGATTTTTGAGCTAAAGGCAGGAGTGGACTAAAAGAAACGAGAAATATAAAGGAAGGCCATGAAATTTCCTGCTGGCTGCCATAGTCAAGCCTGGCACTAGCCTACTCTGCTTAGCTGGGTCCAGTGGCTTCCTGGTTTTCACCATTTTACCTCTATATATGGATTGACAGGGGCTCCCAGGTTGTATCTCCAGAATAGCTGCTGAACGGAGGCGGAAACTGAGACATCAAACTTAACAAGCCAGTTGGGCAGATTTTTTCCAAACATTTTTAACACTTTTCAATTATTCTGAATGCGATATGCAAAAATAAACTTAAATTTTCAAAATGGATTTTAATCATAAAAATGTAATCACCAGACTTGAACGGCCTATCCTAGAGCTAAGGATTTTACATTCAATAATAAGGTCTAACTCTAGCTTTAAAGAGGTCCTGTCAACAGATCAAAATAGACCATTTTTTGCACTTATTTTATTCTCACTGCTCCCCTGAGTATTTAGCCGTTTTTTAGTTCAATATGTGCCATATGGTTGCAGAGATAAGCACTTTTTTATTTAGTGCTTTAATTGGCACTTTGTCTAAAATTAAATGGAAAGTACATCAAAAGGAATGTATCACTCGAGTACACACGAGTTGTTTTACAATTTTAATTTTGTTTTACAATTATGCCATCACATTTTATTACTAGTGATATGAATTTAGTATACAATTAGAAGTTAATATTTAAATACTAGTGGCGCTTGCTATACTTAATTCTTGCAGCAGATACTGACACGTACCACTTATCCGTGTCGGATACTAAAAGGTTATATAAATAATAATATATCCGCGCTAGGAATAAACCCCTCTCTGTTTATATGACTCAGTAATCCAGAAGAAAAGAATCTTTTCTTTATATTTTGAACCAGTCCTAATTGTATGTAAAATATAGGACAAAGCGAGGGTCCCTTGTTTTTTGCCAACCCCCACTAAACTCTTTTCAGAGTGAACATATGAGGTGTTGTTTAGTGATATGAGTACACACTCACCCTTCTAAGGAGATCTTGTATGGCTCAGTGTGTTTCTCCGTTCGTTTGTGCCCGTAATGGTAGTCCTTTTCCTTCATCCCAATGTCCGGATCAATGTATAGCCAAGGATGTGTGCGGGTGGTAAGCGCTGACCCGGCCGGTGGTAGAGCTCACCCGCAATCTTCACTTGCGGTTACTAGCGTGAAGTGTGTGCGCGCTGTGGTTTGTTAGCCGCTCGGTCTCCTGGCAGTGCAGGACCTAGCGTGACGTCACAGTCACGTGTTGACACACATGACTGGCTACGGATAGCGCAGTGGATCAAACAGCCCGACGCTTCCTCCCTGAGGAAGGAGTACGTTTACTCCGAAACGCGTCGGGCTGTTTGATCCACTGCGCTATCCGTAGCCAGTCACGTGTGTCAACACGTGACTGTGACGTGACGCTAGGTCCTGCACTGCCAGGAGACCGGGCGGCTAACAAACCACAGCGCACACACACTTCACGCTAGTAACCGCAAGTGAAGATTGCGGGTAAGCTCTGCCACCGGCCGGGGCAGCGCTTACCACCCGCACACATCCTTGGCTATGCATTGATCCGGACATTGGGACGAAGGAAAAGGACTACCATTACGGGCACAAACGAACGGAGAAACACACTGAGCCATACAAGATCTCCTTAGAAGGGTGAGTGTGTACTCATATCACTAAACAACACCTCATATGTTCACTTTGAAAAGAGTTTAGTGGGGGTTGGCAAAAAACAAGGGACCCTCGCTTTGTCCTATATTTTACATACAATTAGGACTGGTTCAAAATATAAAGAAAAGATTCTTTTCTTCTGGATTACTGAGTCATATAAACAGAGAGGGGTTTATTCCTAGTATACAATTAATTCAATATTTCTACAGGTTATACCACCTTTAGAGACCTCTGGCCATTAATGTCCCTATATACCATGTGTGAAAGTTTCGGGAGCTGGCGTGGGATGTCACACAGCTTGCTTTACAGAAGCCTGTTAGGTTCAAAAGAAATAAGTGAAAGATTATATAAAAGTGAAAGATATAATAATTTAAATACATATATTTACACAATATACATTCTTAATTCCATTTGGATTATCTACATATTTTTAGCTCATCATGGCTCATCCCTTTTAGTTCATGGCTCATTAATTATTGCCAAATTAAAAGTGTACAACTTTAGTAGCAAATTGATTCCAGGTATAATAAAGTCTAAACACAGCAAACCACATAACATACGTATGTAATACATATAATTAAGTATTGGGATGAGATGCTAAGCTTGCCTGTTACCAATAACTTGTCTTGACACATCCAATCTCGGTTTTTTAGGAAGTATGTCTCGTTAAAATAGACAAGTCTGTTTTAATAAGTGATTGGAATCCTCATTAAATAACAGTTCTGGAGCACCTTTTCCTAGAACCCATTAAATGACAACTGGGTGTTACTGATTAGGATGTCTCACTGCACAGAATGGCACTGTCCATTCAAAGCTGCTGGTGTCACACTGAATATGGGACACTAGTCTAAAGATGCAAATCAATTAATTGCCGAGCTGTTAGTGTACTTGAAATGAAAAACAGAGGGGTCCACATATCATAAATTATGCAACCTCACATCATAATCCCAGGAGTAGGACTGATGTTACGTTCCCTTGTGAAGGTCTCTTCATGACATTGCCCAAATGGTCTTCAGACCAATCTTCAGCTATCACTGCATTGAAGACAAAAGCAGGACTCACTGAAGAGGATAGACCTCCATTTCATTCACCATTGCCGTCTTGCAATGCACCGTGATCTCCTTCCAGAGTGGTGGCATGAGGTCAATGGAGCACTTGTAGCTGGACATCTGGCTCATTGGCAATGTCATGAAAACATCTTGTGGTGGTTTGTGTAAACACGGTTTAATGCCTAGGTATGCACCATCCAATTCCACTTGCAGTACAAAATGGATCAATCGTAGAACCATTGATGAAGTCATTTCTCCAAAGAGTCAAGGGAACCATTTTTCAAAATAACACCAGGCCGCATGTTGCTCATACTGCTAGGGGCAGCATAGCCTAAATATGCTACCATGGCCTACAACATCTCCGGACTTGCCTCCCATTGAGCACTTCCATGACATCATTGGTTGGCAAGGGAGCTGCCAGCAGCACATCATGATGATTCGCATGCCCAGGTTCATTCAGCATAGCAGAACATGCCTCAGATAACCGTTAATAACTTGATTGATAGCATTCCAAGATGTGCAAGTCTGTGGTGGTCATACTTGATACTCAATGGATTGAGATGTTTTTGAAATTTTCTTAACCTCTTTTCATAATTTGCATAACAATAACACGTCTATCCATCCTATGATTTCCACGATTCCACAACTTTTCCTTCTTGTCAGGAGATAGTACACCTCTTTGAATTCTATGCTTTTTCATAATAAAAAAAATCTTAAAATTCGGTAAAAACTTCAGATGACGAGCAGCACATAATAAATTACACTATGTTATTGTTTATTTGGCAAAAATAAGGCTAATATTCAGAATCAGTGTGCAAAAAATTAAGTACACCTTTGATGCTTCCATAACATAAGAGGGTCACTAGCCACCAGGTGCTGCTAATAAATACTCTTGATTAATTGTTCATCAGCATATGTGACCACCTTTAGAAAGGCAGACCTTTGGATATTTTACTGATCTGGAATAATCACCATGCCAGTGAAGACTTCAGCAATGATCTTAGAAAAGTAATTGTTGCTGTCCATCTATCTGGCAAAGGTTACTGGTATATGGTAACCTCTAACCAATGAGAAAAATTATTCAGAAGTAGAGATGGGAGAATATTTTCTAGTGGAAGTATTATAATAATAATTATTATAATTTCTTTATATAGCACCATTAATTCCATGGTGCTGTACATGAAAAGGGGTTACATACAAAGTTATAGATATCATTTAGAGTAAACAAATTTACAATGACAGACTGGTACAGAAGGGAGAGGACCCTGTCCTTGCAGACTTACATTCTACTGGATAATGGGGAAGAGACAGAAGGTCGAGGTGAAGCAGCTCTGGTGGTGGTGAGGCGGCAGCTCAGGTGGTGGTGAGGCGGCAGCTCGAGTGGTGGTGAGGCAATAGAATGGTTATTGCAGGCTGTAAGCTTTCCTGAAGAGATGGGTCTTCAGGTTCCGTCTGAAGGATCCGAGGGTGGTGGATAATCGAACGTGTTGAGGTGTGGAATTCCAGTGGATGGGGGACATTCAGGGGAAATCTTGGAGGCAGTTGTGTGAGGAACGAATAAGTGTGGAGGAGAGTAGGAAGTCTTGGGAGGATTGAAGATTACGTGAGTGAAGATATTGGGAGATTAGTTCAGAGATATAGGGAGGGGACAGATTGTGGTTGGCTATGTAGATCAGTGTTAGTAGTTTGAACTGGATTCGTTGGAGAATTGGGAGCCAGTGGAGGGATTTGCAGAGGGGAGAAACAGGGGAGTAGCGAGGAAAGAGGTGGAGTAGTTGGGCAGCAGAGTTGAGGACAGTCTGGAGTGGTGCAAGACAGATAGCGGGGAGGCCACAGAGGAGGGTGTTGCAGTAATAAAGGCGGGAGATGATGAGGGCATGCACAAGAGTTTTAGTAGATTGAGCGCTGAGGAAGCGACAGATTCTGGAAATGTTTTTGAGTTGAAGGTGACAGGAGGTGGCAAGAGTTTGGACGTGCACTTTAAAGGACAGGGCAGAGTTGAGAGTTACTCCGAGGCAGTGGATTTCAGGTGCGGGAGAGAGCGTGATGCCATTTACCATAATAGATAGGTGGGGTAGGGGAGATACATGAGATGGAGGAAGGATGATGAGTTTGGTTTTGTCTACACTGAGTTTTAGGAAGTGAGAGGTAAAGAAGGAGGATATGACTAATAGACACTCTGGGATTCTGGACAGCCGAGAGGTAACATCTGGGCCAGAGAGGTAGATCTGAGTGTCGTCCACGTACAGGTGGTACTGGAAGCCATGGGACTTTATGAGTTGTCCTAGGCCAAGGGTATAGATGGAAAAGAGTAGGGGCCCCAGGACAGAGCCTTAAGGGACTCCATCAGAGAGAGGGCGGGATGAGGAGGTAGTGTGGGTGTGGGAAACACTAAATGTGCGGTCGGAAAAGTATGAAGCAATCCAGGACAGGGCAAGGTCTTCTATGCCAAGGGAAGAATCTGTAGCAGTAGGCAGTTGTCTACTGTGTCGAAGGCAGAGGACAGGTCGAGAAGGAGGAGGATGGAGAACTGTCTGTTAGCTTTGGTTGTAAGTCATTAGTAATTTTGGTCAGGGCAGTTTCGGTGGAGTGGTGGGGGTGGAAGCCAGATTGGAGGTTGTCAAGGAGAGAGTTAGATGAGAGGTGGAAGGAAAGTTGAGCATGGACAAGCTGCTCAAGGAGTTTGGAAGCAAACGGGAGCAGTGATATAGGGCTATAGCTGGACATAGCAGTTGGGTCAAGGTAAGTTTTTTTGAGGATGGTTGTGATGGTGGCATGTTTGAAGGCAGAGGGGAAGGTACCACAAGATAGCAATAGGTTGAAGAGATGGGTTAGGGCTAGAATGAGTGTGTTAGTGAGGTTGGGGAGCAGGTGGGAAGGGATGGGGTCAAATGCACAGGTGGTGAGGTGTGATTTGGAGAGGAGGTTAGTAAGCTCTCCTTCAGTGATGTTGGAGAGGGAGGTTATTAGGGAAGGGCAGAGGACTGGTATATGGAGTGGATGGGGTGGTGGAACAGTAAAGGTTTGCCTTGTTTGGTCAATCTTATTTTTGAAGTAGGTGGCAAAGTCCTCGGCAGAGATTAGGGGAGTTGGGGGAGGCAGTGGTGGGCGGAAGAGAGAGTTGAATGTGCTGAACAGTTGTTTTGGGTTGTAGGATATTGAAGATACAAGGTTTGTGAAATAGTTCTTTTTAGCAGAGGTGAGGGTTAATTTGAAGGCAACTGTAGCTTGTTTGAAAGCGGTGAAGTCGTCTGACAGGCGTGTTTTCTTCCAGTGCCGCTCCGCGACCCTGGATGCTTGTCGAAGTCTTTTGGTGAGGTTGTTGTGCCAGGGTTGCCTATTGATTTGTTGCACTTTGCCGTGCATGAGAGGGGCGACTGAGTCTATGGCTGATGTGATGATAGCGTTATAGAAAGCAGTGGCGCTGTCTGTGTCGTGGAGTGAAGATATGGAGAACAGAGGTAGAAGAGAGTTTGAGAGTCTGTGAATGTCTAGGTGTGTGAGGTTCTATTGAATTTTGTTAAACATCCACATTCTGGAGACTACAGATTTGTTTGTAATTCGCTCTGTACAACTTCAGCAACTTGTTTGGATCCGCCATATTGCTGAATAGTAGAGGAAGAAAAAAAACATACTCAGCACATATATATGCGCATTTTTTTTACTAGGCTATAGTCATCACCATTGTTTTATCCGGAGTTTTATGAAATGTACCTGAAAGAAGGAAATGCAATAACTAAATGAAATCCCCAGTGTCGCTGCTCTGCTGGTTACTGCCAGTTCTGCAGCTTGTCACGTGCATGTTCCTACAGTGATTGACTACACTTATCACGTGAATGATATATGGCATCTGATTGACAGCAGAACTCGTTGGAACAACTGTAGCAGCAAAACTGGAATGGATATGATTTTAAATGTGAGTTATCAGTGATTTACAGGACGATCAAGTTACATATTGTAAGCAGCTTAGTCATAAAAATTACAAGGTTTTTACCGTGTTTCCATCTATAGGCTGTTGGTAATCATTTAATGAACACTTTAATAACTGTAAGCATGACATCTGCAGGCTGTGAGGCAGTATTACACACTATTGAAAATAATAGACTCAAAACTATATTAATAAAAGGCACAATATACATATCTAAAAATTAACGGTAGAAATAAACTATTTAAATTGCATCTGTTGTCAATGGGACCAAAACTGATCTAGCATTGATTTGGATTTTTGCATATGGAAGGAAAGTGCTAAGAAAGCATGCATAAATGGGAGTGGAAAGTGATGTGACTAAAGTTTCTTGAAGTATCATAACTAGTGATGGGCGAACCCAAACAGCAAAATTTGGCATCCGCACCGAACACCTACTGTTCGTTAACAGACACTGTACATGGACTTCACCAGTAAGTCCGTGTTACTGTTTGGGTTCGGCCCCCGAACACCGGGTGTTTGTCGCTCTGTCATGTGGTGCTTCTGATCGGCGTTAAAATCATTATCGCTGGTCAGAGAGCCGCAGTTCACACGCTGTCAAATGACAGCGTGAGCCCGCAGCTGTGGTCGGAGGTAAAAAATTTAACTTTGGTCACTGGCGTAAGCTGATGGGACTACTGCTCCCATCAGCCTATGCCTGCTGCAGCTAATAACAGCGAGATCAGACGCGGCTGATGGGAGTAGTCAGCAGCCGGAGCCTGTACTCTACATAAATAATAATAACAAAAATTAAAAATGGCGTGGGTTCATCTGTATTTTTGATTACCAGCCAGGTAAAACTCACAGCTGGGGGCTGCAACCCTCAGCTGTCATTGTTAGCAAGGCTGGTTATCAAGAATAAAGGATTCCCCATATTTTTTTTTATTATTTAAATAAATAATTTAAAGAAACGGCATGGGGTCCCCACCATTTTTGACAAGCAGCCTTGCTAACGCCGAAAGCTGAGGGCTGGTATTCTCAGGCTATGAATATTTCCCCCTCAAACTGAAAATAGTTCCCGCAGCCACCCAGAAAAGGCACATCTATTAGATGTGACAATTCTAGCGTTTTGCTCGGCTCTTCCCACTTGACCTGTAGAGGTGGCAAGTAGGGTAATATTTGTGGTGTTGATGTCACCTTTGCATTATCAGGTGACATCAAGCCCACGGATTTGTAATGGAGTAGTAAGACACCTAACCATTACTAATCCTACAGCTGTATTGTAAATAAAGACACAGCAAGAATAAAGTGTTTTATTTGAAATTAAAACAAAACACACATTTCCTTTTTTTATTTAAAAATAACAAACACGGTTATGCTCACCTAACGCTCACCCTCACCTAATGCTCATTCCATTGAATCCCTCGTGTCCTGTAATAAATCAAAAATTAAAAGCAACAATATCCCTCACCTGTTCAACATTCTGTTCCACGCCGCAATCCATGTCTGGGGATTACTAGCTTTCAACCTGAATGTGGCCATCCAGGCTGAGAACCACTAATGAATGAGTTGCTGTGAGCACAGCATCGGTAATTTGCCTCTGCACCTTGAGCCTTTTTCTCACCACGCTAGTGGTGATTTCATCGGAGGGAGGTCACCGTAGTTCATTGGCCTGGCTTGGAATGCAGCCTCAGTGACCAGCGGTAACCTCGATGATGTCACTGCTAGTCACTGATGCTGCGCTCGCAGCAGCTCATTAACTGATGCTGGACTCGCAGCAGCTCATTGGTCAGTGGTTGAGAGCCTGGGTGGTTGCATCTTCACACCGTTCAGGTTGAAAACTAGTAATCCCCAGACATGGATTAAGATGTGGGACAGAACGTCGGACAGGTAAAGGATATTGTTGTTTTTTTTTAGTTTTGATGTATTACAGGAGACAAGAGATTCAATGGAATAGGCATTAGGTGAGAATAACTGTGTTATTTTGAAATAAAAGTAAAAGTGCGTTTTGTTTTTATTTCAAATAAATGACATTATTCTTTATTACACAGGGAAAACACGTTTACTGAAATCTAATTAATACTTCATTCAAAAGATTTTTTGGTTATGACAGCTTCAAGACACCTCCTATTTAGAAAAACTAATCGCATGCATTGCTCAGGTGTGATTTTGGCCCATTCTTCCTGAAGGTACTGTGGACTCCTTCTAATGAACTCTGAATTTTAGTGCCATCCATATATTTTCTATTGGACTCAGGTCAGATGATAGGCTGGGCCATTCTAGCAGCTTTATTTACTTTTTCTGAAACCAATTGAGAGTTTATTTGGCTGTGTGTCTCGAATCATTGTCTTGCTGAAATATCCACCCTCAATTCATCATCATCATCCTGGTAGTTGGCAGCAGATTTTTATCTAGAATTTATTGGTGCATTTGAACATTCATCCCTCCTTCAATCATATGAAGTTTGTCAGTGCCGTATGCTGAAAAACAGCCCCACTCCAAACTTCACTGTTGGTATGGTGTTTTGGGAGTGATTTGTAGTAATTTTGGCCTCAAAACACAGTGTGTATTATGGCATCCAAAGTGTTCAATTTTCATCTCATCAGACTAGACTATATTTTCCCAGTATTTCACAGGCTTGTATAAATGTTGTTGAGCAAACTTAAAACACGCTTTGTAATGAGACACTTATTTATAGGGCATAAGTTGAACCAGCTGGTATTATTTTTTACTAAGTGGCAGGATTGCTTTCTAATTACTGATAGATTTTAGCTGTGTCATGACTTTCCATGACTTTTTGCACCTTTCTTTATTTCTTTATTTGTTCGATACTTTTTCCCTGTGTCATTTCTCATTATTACCGTATATACTCGAGTATAAGCCAACCCAAGTATAAGCCGACCCCCCCTAATTTTGCAACAAAAAAATGGGAAAACTTAATGACTCGAGTAAAAGCCTAGGGTGGAAAATGCAGGAGCTACCGGTAAATGTCAAAAATAAAAATAGATACCAATAAAAGTAAAATGAATTGAGACATCAGTAGGTTAAGTGTTTTTGAATATCCATATTGAATCAGGAGTCCCGTGTAATGGTCCATACAGTTCATGATGGGCCCCATAAATGCTCCATATAAAATATACCCCATATAATGCTCCATAAAATTTATGATGGGCCCCATAAGATGATCCATATTAAAATATGCTCCATATAATGCTGCACAAATGCTGATTATGGCCCCATAAGATGCTCCATATAACAATGTGCCACATATAATGCTCCATACAGTTCATTATGGCCCCATAAAATGCTCTATATAAAAATGTGCCACATATAATGCTCCATACAGTTCATTATGGCCCATAAAATGCTCCATATAGCAATGTGCAACATATAATGTTCCATGCAGTTCATTATGGCCCCATAAGATGCTCCATATAACAACGTGCTACATGTAATGCTCCATGCAGTTCATTATGGCCCCATAAGATGCTCCATTTACAAATATGCCCCACGTAATTCTCCATACAGTTCATTATGGCCCCAAAGATGCTCCATATAACAATGTGCCACATATAATGCTCCATGCAGTTCATTATGGCCCCATAAGATGCTCCATATACAAATATGCCCCATATAATGCTCCATGCATTTCACTATCGCCCCATAAGATGCTCCATATACAAATATGCCCCATATAATGCTCCAAACAGTTCTTTATGGCCCATAAGATGCTCCATATACAAATATGCCCCATATAATGCTCCATGAAGTTCTTTATGGCCCCGTAGATGCCCCATATAATGCTCCATGCAGTTCTTTATGGCCCCATATAATGCTCCATGCAGTTCTTTATGGCCCCAAAGATGCCCCATATAATGCTCCATGCAGTTCTTTATGGTCCCATAGATGCCCCATATAATGCTCCATGCAGTTCTTTATGGCCCCATAGATGCCCCATATAATGCTCCATGCAGTTCTTTATGGCCCCATAGATGTCCCATATAATGCTCCATACAGTTCATTATGGCCCCATATAACAATGTGCCACATGTAATGCTGCTGCTGCACTAAAAAAAAAATGACATACTCACCTGCTCCTGGCGCTCCTGACATGGTCCCTGCATGTCCCACGGTCTCCGGGAGCAGCAGCTTCCCCTGCTCAGGGGTCACTGGTACCGCTCATTACAGTACTGAATATGCAGCTCCACCCCTATGGGAGTGGAGTCCATATCCATTACTTTAATGAGCGGTACCAGTGACCGCTGAACAGAGGAAGAAGGTGCCAGCGCCGGACACTGTGGAACATGCAGGGACCATGTCAAGAGCGCCAGGAGCAGGTGAGTATTTGACAGTCATCGCTCCCCCTCACCCGCCGACCATGACTCGAGTATAAGCCGAGAGGGGCACTTTCAGTCCATTTTTTTGGGCTGAAAATCTCGGCTTATAATCGAGTATATACGGTAACATAACTTAATTTATGGACATCTTTGGTTTTATTTATTTGCCTTTGTGGATCGGCTGTATTGTTACCAAAATATGGTGAAAACTTCATGTCAATAGCAGCGCCGGACACTGTGGGACATGCAGGGACCATGTCAAGAGCGCCAGGAGCAGGTGAGTATTTGACAGTCATCGCTCCCCCTCACCCGCCGACCATGACTCGAGTATAAGCCGAGAGGGGCACTTTCAGTCCATTTTTTTGGGCTGAAAATCTCGGCTTATACTCGAGTATATACGGTAACATAACTTAATTTATGGACATCTTTGGTTTTATTTATTTGCCTTTGTGGATCGGCTGTATTGTTACCAAAATATGGTGAAAACTTCATGTCAATAGCAGCTTTAAAAATATATTCATTTAGAAAATTGGTGATGTGTTCAATACTTGTGATGAGCGAATATACTCGTTAATCTGGATTTCCCGAGCACGAGATTTAGATTTCATCGCCTCAGCTGAATGATTTACATCTGTTAGCCAGCATAAGTACATGTGGGGGTTGCCTGGTTGCTAGGGAATCCCCACATGTACTTATGCTGGCTAACAGATGTAAATCATTCAGCTGCGGTGATGAAAACTAAATCTCCGAGCACTAAAAAATACTCGGAGGAAACCCGAGCGTGCTCGGGAAATCTCGAGTAACGAGTATATTCGCTCATCACTAGTGTTGAGCATTCCGATACCGCAAGTATCGGGTATCGGCCGATACTTGCGGTATCGGAATTCCGATATTGAGTTCCGATATTTTTGTGGCCCCTGGACCTTACCGATTGTAACCAGCAGCCTCCGTTCCTAAGAATGAGGAGTTTAGGACCCTCAATGACGTCGCGGCTTGTGATTGGTCGCGTGCCGCTCATGTGACCGCTCAATCGGTAAGGTCCAGGGGCCGCCGGACGGGTGAGTATATCCATATTTTTTACTTTAATTCTTTATTTTTTACATGAATATGGATCCCAGGGCCTGAAGGAGAGTTTCCTCTCCTTCAGACCCTGGGAACCATCCAGGATAGCTTCCGATACTTGTGTCCCATTGACTTGTATTGGTATCGGGTATCGGTATGGGCGATAGCCGATATTTTTCGGGTATCGGCCGATACTATCCAATACCGATACTTTCAAGTATCAAAAGTTATCGCTCAACACTACTCATCACTATTCAATACTTATTCTACTCGCTATAAGGCTGGAGTCACACTAGCGTATTGCATCCGATGCGAGAGCATCAGATGCGATATGCTAATGACCCTCAGTTTCTGCTCTGCTGCGAGTGAGAGCTGAGTGTCATGCGTCTGTGCTTTGAGCTTCTTGCACAGAGCGGATCGGAGCACAGCTGTGGAGGAGGCAGAGAAATGAATTTCTCCATCTCCTCCATTGCCGAGGTCATCGTATATCGCACATCACTTGGTTGATATCCGAGTGATGTGCGTTGTCTCACTTGCACCCATAGACTTATATGGATGTGAGTGAGCCAATACTCTGCTTGAAAACAGCCGAGGAAAAAAACAGTGATGGCCGGGAGCTGCCCCATAGAGGAATACTGGCCCGAGTGCTATGCGATTTTTTATCGCATAGCACTCGTCCGTATTCCTCTCTAGTATGACTCCGGCCTAGCTCTGTGTGTGCACCTTTTCAATTGTATTCTTTTTTTACATCATATTTTTTCATCCCAGAGTAATCATAATTGTGAGAAATGTGTTCCAACCTTTTAAGCAGCTGTTAGCTATTGAAAAGTTTTTAATGTGAACTTTGGCCACAATTCATTTACAGTATGTTCGAGTCTATCAAAATACCATAATCCAACTCATCATCAAGATGTTTCTTATAAGAGTAAAATATTTTTAATAGTAATGCTGTTTACGTGAAGACATTAAAAAAGTGCTTTCATGGCTTGGTTCCGGGACTCAATCTGGTAATCTCTGGCTGTGGGTCGGTTTCCCTCTCTGTTTGACCACAGTATTGTCGCCCACCTGGGCAGTGGGGTACTCGGTACCGGGTCCGGTCACACTTAAAGGGGATGTCACGGTGGCTGCGACCCGGTCTGTGACCCTGAGTGCCCAATTAAAGGGGAAAGTCTTTTAACCCCTTCATGACCTTGCCGTTTTTTGCAATTCTGACCAGTGTCCCTTTATGAGGTAATAACTCAGGAACGCTTCAACGGATCCTAGCGATTCTGAGACTGTTTTTTTGTGACATATTGGGCTTCATGTTAGTGGTAAATTTAGGTCGATAATTTCTGAGTTTATTTGTGAAAAAAACGGAAATTTGGCAAAAATTTTGAAAATTTCGCAATTTTCACATTTTGAATTTTTATTCTGTTAAACCAGAGAGTTATGTGACACAAAATAGTTAATAAATAACATTTCCCACATGTCTACTTTACATCAGCACAATTTTGGAAACAAATTTTTTTTTTGCTAGGAAGTTATAAGGGTTAAAATTTGACCAGTGATTTCTCATTTTTACAACAAAATTTACAAAACCATTTTTTTTAGGGACCACCTCACATTTGAAGTCAGTTTGAGGGTTCTATATGGCTGAAAATACCCAAAAGTGACACCATTCTAAAAACTGCACCCCTCAAGGTGCTCAAAACCACATTCAAGAAGTTTATTAACCCTTCAGCTGTTTCACAGCAGCAGAAGCAACATGGAAGTAAAAAATGAACATTTAACTTTTTAGTCACAAAAATGATCTTTTAGCAACAATTTTTTATTTTCCCAAGGGTAAAAGGAGAAACTGGACCACGAACGTTGTTGTCCAATTTGTCCTGAGTACGCTGATACCTCATATGTGGGGGTAAACCACTGTTTGGGCGCACGGCAGGGCTCGGAAGGGAAGGAGCGCCATTTGACTTTTTGAATGAAAAATTGGCTCCAATCTTTAGCGGACACCATGTCACGTTTGGAGAGCCCCTGTGTGCCTAAACATTGGAAATAATTTTTTCATTTTCACATGGGCAACAGGATAAAATGGATCCTAAGTTTTGTTGGGCAATTTCTCCTGAGTACACCAATACCTCATATGTGGGGGTAAACCACTGTTTGGGCACATGGTAAGGCTCGGAAGGGAAGGAGCGCCATTTGACTTTTTGAATGAAAAATTATCTCCATCGTTAGCGGACACCATGTCGCGTTTGGAAAGCCCCTGTGTGCCTAAACATTGGAGCTCCTCCACAAGTGACCCCATTTTGGAAACTAGACCCCCCAAGGAACTCATCTAGAGGCATAGTGAGCACTTTAAACCCCCAGGTGCTTCACAAATTGATCCGCAAAAATGAAAAAGTACTTTTTTTTCACACAAAATTTCTTTTAGCCTCAATGCTTTCATTTTCACATGGGCAACAGGATAAAATGGATCCTAAAATTTGTTGGGCAATTTCTCCTGAGTATGCCGATACCTCATATGTGGGGGTAAACCACTGTTTGGGTGCACGGCAAGGCTCGGAAGGGGAGGCGTGCCATTTGACTTTTTGAATGGAAAATTAGCTCCAATCGTTAGCGGACACCATGTCGCGTTTGGAGAGCCCCTGTGTGCCTAAACATTGGAGCTCCCCTACAAGTGACCCCATTTTGGAAACTAGACCCCCCAAGGAACTTATCTAGATGCATAGTGAGCACTTATAACCCCCAGGTGCTTCACAGAAGTTTATAACGCAGAGCCGTGAAAATAAAAAAATAATTTTTCTTTCCTCAAAAATGATTTTTAGCCCAGAATTTTTTATTTTCCCAAGGGTAATAGGAGAAATTGGACCCCAAATGTTGTTGTCCAGTTTGTCCTGAGTACGATGATACCCCATATGTGGGGGTAAACCACTGTTTGGGCGCATGGCAGGGCTCGGAAGGGAAGGCACGCCATTTGGCTTTTTGAATGGAAAATTAGCTCCAATCATTAGCGGACACCATGTCGCGTTTGGAGAGCCCCTGTGTGCCTAAACATTGGAGCTCCCGCACAAGTGACCCCATTTTGGAAACTAGACCTCCCAAGGAACTAATCTAGATGTGTGGTGAGCACTTTGAACCCCCAAGTGCTTCACAGAAGTTTATAACGCAGAGCCATGAAAATAAAAAATAATTTTTCTTTTCTCAAAAATGATTTTTTAGCCCACAATTTTTTATTTTCCCAAGGGTAATAGGAGAAATTGGACCCCAAAGTTGTTGTCCAGTTTCTCCTGAGTACGATGATACCCCATATGTGGGGGTAAACCACTGTTTTGGCACACGTCGGGGTTCGGAAGGGAAGTAGTGACGTTTTGAAATGCAGACTTTGATGGAATGCTCTGCGGGCGTCAGGTTGCGTTTGCAGAGCCCCTGATGTGCCTAAACAGTAGGAACTCCCCACAATTGACTCCATTTTGGAAACTAGACCCCCAAGGGAACTTATCTAGATGTGTAGTGAGCACTTTGAACCCCCAAGTGCTTCACAGAAGTTTATAACGCAGAGCCGTGAAAATAAAAAATGTGTTTCCTTTCCTCAAAAATATTTTTTTAGCCCAGAATTTTTTTATTTTTGCAAGAGTAACAGGAGAAATTGGACCCCAAAAGTTGTTGTCCAGTTTCTCCTGAGTACGCTGATACCCCATATGTGGGGGTAAACCACTGTTTGGGCACATGCCGGGGCTCGGAAGGGAAGTAGTGACGTTTTGGAATGCAGACTTTGATGGAATGGTCTGCGGGCATCATGTTACGTTTGCAGAGCCCCTGATATGCCTAAACAGTAGAAACCCCCCACAAGTGACCCCATTTTGGAAACTAGACCCCCCAAGGAACTTATCTAGATGTGTGGTGAGCACGTTCAACCCCCAAGTGCTTCACAGAAGTTTATAACGCAGAGCCGTGAAAATAAAAAATAATTGGTCTTTCCTCAAAAATTATGTTTTAGCAAGTAATTTTTTATTTTTGCAAGGGTAACAGGAGAAATTGGACACCAACAGTTGTTGCCCAGTTTGTCCTGAGTACGCTGGTACCCCAAATGTGGGGGTAAACCACTGTTTGGGCGCACGTCGGGGCTTGGAAGGGCGGGAGCACCATTTGACTTTTTGAACGCAAGATTGGCTGGAATCAATGGTGGCGCCATGTTGCGTTTGGAGACCCCTGATGTGCCTAAACAGTGGAAACCCCTCAATTCTAACTTCAACACTAACCCCAACACACCCCTAATCCTAATCCCAACTGTAGCCATAACCCTAATCACAACCCTAACCCCAACACACCCCTAACCACAACCCTAACCGCAACACAACCGTAACCCTAATTCCAACCCTAATCCTAACCCTAATCCCAACAGTAACCCTAATCCCAACCCTAACCACAACTGTAACCCCAACACACCCCTAACCCTATCCGTAACCCTAACCACAAGCCTAATCTTAACCCTATTTCAAACCCTAGCCCTAATTCCAACCCTAACTCTAATTCCAACCCTAACCCTAAGGCTATGTGCCCACGTTGCGGATTCGTGTGAGATTTTTCCGCACGATTTTTGAAAAATCTGCAGGTAAAAGGCACTGCGTTTTGCCTGCGGATTTACAGCAGATTTCCAGTGTTTTTTGGTGCGGATTTCACCTGCGGATTCCTATTGAGGAACAGGTGTAAAACGCTGCGGAATCCGCACAAAGAATTGACATGCTGCGGAAAATACAATGCAGCGTTTCTGCACGGAATTTTCCGCACCATGGGCACAGCGGATTTGGTTTTCCTTAGGTGTACATGGTACTGTAAACCTGATGGAAAACTGCTTCGAATTCGCAGCGGCCAATCCGCTGCAGATCCGCGGCCAATCCGCTGCGGATCCGCGGCAAAGCCACTGCCAATCCGCTGCAGATCCGCGGCCAATCCGCTGCGGATCCGCTGCCGATTTCCATGATTTCCAGCCATGGCAGATGCTATTGCAGCATCGGCCATGGCTGGATTGCAATATTTCACCATTTTCATAGGTGAAATATTGCAAATTGCTCTGATTGGCTGTTGCACTTTCAACAGCCAATCAGAGCGATCGTAGCCACGTGGGGGAAAAGCCACCCCCCCTAGGCTGAAGTACAACTCCCCCTCTCCCTGCAGATCGGGTAAAATAGGAATTAACCCTTTCACCCGATCTGCAGGGATGCAATCATTCCATGACGCCACATAGGCGTCATGGGTCGGGAAGGGTTTTGTATTAAAGTTTGTGTTTATGACGCCACCTGTGGTTCTCGGTCAGAGGGGACCAATGCTGCTTAACCCCTTCACCCCCAAGGGTTGTTTGCACGTTAATGACCGGGCCAATTTTTACATTTCTGACCACTGTCTCTTTATGAGGTTATAACTCCGAAACGCTTCAACGAATCTTGGCGATTCTTACATTGTTTTCTCGTGACATATTGTACTTCATGATAGTGGTAAAATTTCTTTGATATTACCTGCGTTTATTTGCAAAAAAAATGGAAATTTGGCGAAAATTTTGAAAATTTTGCAATTTTCCAACTTTGAATTTTTATGCCCTTAAATCACAGAGATATGTCACACAAAATACTTAATAAGTAACATTTCCCACATGTCTACTTTACATCAGCACAATTTTGGAACCAAAATTTTTTTTTGTTAGGGAGTTATAAGGGTTAAAAGTTGACCAGCAATTTCTCATTTTTACAACACCATTTTTTTTTAGGGACCACATCTCATTTGAAGTCATTTTGAGGGGTCTATATGATAGAAAATACCCAAGTGTGACACCATTCTAAAAACTGCACCCCTCAAGGTGCTCAAAACCATATTCAAGAAGTTTATTAACCCTTCTGGTGCTTCACAGGAATTTTTGGAATGTTTAAATAAAAATGAACATTTAACTTTTTTTCACAAAAAATTTACTTCAGCTCCAATTTGTTTTATTTTACCAAGGGTAACAGGAGAAAATGGACCCCAAAAGTTGTTGTACAATTTATCCTGAGTACGCCGATACCCCATATGTGGGGGTAAACCACTGTTTGGGCGCATGACAGAGCTCGGAAGCGAAGGAGCGCCATTTGACTTTTCAATGCAAAATTGACTGGAATAGAGATGGGACGCCATGTTGCGTTTGGGGAGCCCCTGATGTGCCTAAACATTGAAACCCCCCACAAGTGACACCATTTTGGAAAGTAGACCCCCTAAGGAACTTATCTAGAGGTGTGGTGAGCACTTTGACCCACCAAGTGCTTCACAGAAGTTTATAATGCAGAACCGTAAAAATAAAAAATCATATTTTTTCACAAAAATTATTTTTCGCCCCCAATTTTTTATTTTCCCAAGGGTAAGAGAAGAAATTGGACCCCAAAAGTTGTTGTACAGTTTGTCCTGAGTACGCTGATACCCCATATGTGGGGGTAAACCACTGTTTGGGCGCATGGGAGAGCTCGGAAGGGAAGTAGCACCGTTTGACTTTTCAATGCAAAATTGACAGGAATTGAGATGGGACGCTGTTGTGAATCTGCTTTTGGGCTCCCCTGGTGGTTGCTGGTGGTACTGGTGACTTGTGTGTGTTTTACCTCTCAGTTCACCTGCTCCCATCAGTATTTGGGAGTTTCTTATTTAACCTTGCTCTCCAGTCATTTCCTTGCCGGTCATCATTGTAACCAGAGCCTTCGGTTGCATGTTCCTGCTACTAGTCTGCTGATCAGCTAAGTGGACTTTGTCCTTTTGTTTTGTATCTTTTGTCCAGTTTGCAGTGTTTGTAATTCTCTGTAGCTGGAAGCTCTTGCGGGCTGAAATTGCCACTCCTGTGTCATGAGTTGACACAGGAGTCTTAAAGTAATTTCAGGATGGTTTTTTGAAAGGGTTTTCAGTTGACCGTGAAGTCCTCTTTTGTATCCTTCTGCTATCTAGTAAGTGGACCTCTCTTTGCTAAATCTACTTTCATACTGTGTATGTTTTTTCCTCTTAATTCACCGTTATTACATGTGGGGGGCTGCTATCATCTTTTGGGGTATTTCCCTAGAGGTAAGCCAGGTCTGTTTCTTCCTCTGCCAGGTGTAGTTAGTCCTCCGGCTGGCGCGTGGCATCTAGGAAGTCGTAGGTATGCTCCCTGGCCACTATTAGCTGTGTGGTAGATTTAGCTCACGGTCAACTTGAGTTTCCATCACCCGAGAGCTCGTTCGTCATTTTATGTTCTTACGTTCCCTGGCCATTGGGAACCATGACAGTATGACCGGCCATGAAGTGGGCATTTGAGGAGTGGCGTCATTGGCTTGAGGGTGCCAAACATCAGGTGGTGGTTTTGACTGATCACAAGAATCTGATTTATCTTGAGTCTGCCAGGCGCCTGAATCCTAGACAGGCGCGCTGGTCGTTGTTTTTCTCTCGGTTTAATTTTGTGGTCTCGTACCTACCGGGTTCTAAAAATGTGAAGGCAGATGCTCTTTCTAGGAGTTTTGAGCCTGACTCTCCTGGGGATTCTGAATCTGTTGGTATCCTTAAGGATGGGGTGGTTTTGTCTGCTGTCTCCCCAGACCTGCGACGTGCTTTGCAAGAATTTCAGGCGGATAGACCTGATCGTTGTCCGCCTGGTAGACTGTTTGTTCCTGATGATTGGACCAGTAAAGTCATCTCGGAAGTTCATTCTTCTACGTTGGCAGGTCATCCTGGAATTTTTGGTACCAGAGATTTGGTGGCTAGGTCCTTCTGGTGGCCTTCCCTGTCTCGAGATGTGCGTGTTTTTGTGCAGTCTTGTGATGTTTGTGCTCGGGCCAAGCCTTGTTGTTCTAGGGCTAGTGGGTTATTGTTGTCCTTGCCTATTCCGAAGAGGCCTTGGACGCACATCTCTATGGACTTTATTTCTGATCTCCCTGTTTCCCAGAAAATGTCTGTCATCTGGGTGGTGTGTGACCGTTTTTCTAAAATGGTTCATTTGGTACCCTTGCCTAAGTTGCCTTCCTCATCTGAATTGGTCCCTCTATTTTTTCAAAATGTGGTTCGCTTGCATGGTATTCCGGAAAACATCGTTTCTGACAGGGGAACCCAGTTCGTGTCTAGATTTTGGCGGGCATTCTGTGCCAGGATGGGCATTGATTTGTCTTTTTCGTCTGCATTCCATCCTCAGACTAATGGCCAGAAGGAGCGAACTAATCAAACCTTGGAGACTTATTTGAGGTGTTTTGTGTCTGCGGATCAGGATGACTGGGTTGCCTTTTTGCCGTTGGCAGAATTTGCTCTTAATAATCGGGCTAGTTCTGCCACTTTGGTCTCCCCTTTCTTTTGCAATTCGGGGTTTCACCCTCGTTTTTCATCTGGTCAGGTGGAATCTTCGGATTGTCCGGGAGTGGATACTATGGTGGATCGGTTGCATCGGATTTGGGGACAGGTGGTGGACAATTTGAAGTTGTCCCAGGAAAGGACTCAGCATTTTGCTAACCGCCGTCGTCATGTTGGTCCTCGCCTTCGTGTTGGGGACTTGGTGTGGTTGTCTTCCCGTTTTGTCCCTATGAGGGTTTCTTCTCCTAAGTTTAAGCCTCGGTTCATCGGTCCTTATAAGATTTTGGAGATTCTTAACCCTGTGTCCTTTCGTTTGGACCTCCCGGCATCTTTCGCTATCCATAATGTCTTCCATCGGTCGTTGTTGCGGAGGTATGAGGTACCGGTGGTTCCTTCTGCTGAACCTCCTGCTCCTGTGCTGGTTGAGGGTGAATTGGAGTACGTTGTAGAAAAGATCTTGGACTCCCGTATTTCCAGACGGAGGCTTCAATATCTGGTTACATGGAAGGGCTATGGTCAAGAAGATAATTCTTGGGTAACTGCCTCTGATGTTCATGCCTCGGATTTGGTTCGTGCCTTTCATAGGGCTCATCCAGATCGCCCTGGTGGTTCTCGTGAGGGTTCGGTGCCCCCTCCTTAAGGGGGGGGGGTACTGTTGTGAATCTGCTTTTGGGCTCCCCTGGTGGTTGCTGGTGGTACTGGTGACTTGTGTGTGTTTTACCTCTCAGTTCACCTGCTCCCATCAGTATTTGGGAGTTTCCTATTTAACCTTGCTCTCCAGTCATTTCCTTGCCGGTCATCATTGTAACCAGAGCCTTCGGTTGCATGTTCCTGCTACTAGTCTGCTGATCAGCTAAGTGGACTTTGTCCTTTTGTTTTGTATCTTTTGTCCAGTTTGCAGTGTTTGTAATTCTCTGTAGCTGGAAGCTCTTGCGGGCTGAAATTGCCACTCCTGTGTCATGAGTTGACACAGGAGTCTTAAAGTAATTTCAGGATGGTTTTTTGAAAGGGTTTTCAGTTGACCGTGAAGTCCTCTTTTGTATCCTTCTGCTATCTAGTAAGTGGACCTCTCTTTGCTAAATCTACTTTCATACTGTGTATGTTTTTTCCTCTTAATTCACCGTTATTACATGTGGGGGGCTGCTATCATCTTTTGGGGTATTTCCCTAGAGGTAAGCCAGGTCTGTTTCTTCCTCTGCCAGGTGTAGTTAGTCCTCCGGCTGGCGCGTGGCATCTAGGAAGTCGTAGGTATGCTCCCTGGCCACTATTAGTTGTGTGGTAGATTTAGCTCACGGTCAACTTGAGTTTCCATCACCCGAGAGCTCGTTCGTTATTTTATGTTCTTACGTTCCCTGGCCATTGGGAACCATGACAGGACGCCATGTTGCGTTTGGAGAGCCACTGATGTGCCTAAACATTGAAACCCCCCACAAGTGACACCATTTTGGAAAGTAGACCCCCTAAGGAACTTATGTAGATGTGTTTTGAGCGCTTTGACCCACCAAGGGCTTCACAGAAGTTAATAATGCAGAGCCGTAAAAATAAAACAAAAATTTTTTCCCACAAAAATTATTTTTTTAGCCCCCAGTTTTGTATTTTTCTGAGGGTAGCAGGAGAAATTGGACCCCAAAATTTGTTGTCCAATTTGTCCTGAGTGCGCAGATACCCCATATGTGGGGGGGAACCACCGTTAGGACGCATGGAAGGGCTCGGAAGTGAAGGAGCGCCATTTGGAATGCAGACTTAGATGGAATGGTCTGCAGGCGTCACATTGCGTTTGCAGAGCCCCTAATGTACCTAAACAGTAGAAACCCCCCACAAGTGACACCATGTTGGAAAGTAGACCCCCTAAGGAACTTGTCTAGATGTGTGGTGAGTGCTTTGACCCATCAAGGGCTTCACAGAAGTTTATAATGCAGAGCCGTAAAAATAAAACAAAAATTTTTTCCCACAAAAATTATTTTTCAGCCCCCAGTTTTGTATTTTCCCGAGGGTAACAGGAGAAATTGGACCCCAAAAGTTGTTGTCCAATTTGTCCTGAGTGCGCTGATACCCCATATGTGGGGGGAACCACCGTTTGGACGCATGGAAGGGTTCGGAAGTGAAGGAGCGCCATTTGGAATGCAGACTTAGATGGAATGGTCTGCAGGCGTCACATTGCGTTTGCAGATCCCCTAATGTACCTAAACAGTAGAAACCCCCCACAAGTGACACCATGTTGGAAAGTAGACCCCCTAAGGAACTTATCTAGATGTGTGGTGAGTGCTTTGACCCACCAAGGGCTTCACAGAAGTTTATAATGCAGAGCCGTAAAAATAAAACAAAATGTTTTTTCCCACAAAAATTATTTTTCAGCCCCCAGTTTTGTATTTTCCCGAGGGTAACAGGAGAAATTGGACCACAAAAGTTGTTGTCCAATTTGTCCTGAGTGCGCTGATACCCCATATGTGGGGGGAACCACCGTTTGGATGCATGGGAGGGCTCGGAAGGGAAGGAGCGCCATTTGGAATGCAGACTTAGATGGAACGGTCTGCAGGCGTCACATTGCGTTTGCAGAGCCCCTAATGTACCTAAACAGTAGAAGCCCCGCACAAGTGACCCCATTTTGAAAACTAGACCCCCTAAGGAACTTATCTAGATGTGTTGTAAGAACTTTGAACCCCCAAGTGTTTCACTACAGTTTATAACGCAGAGCCGTGAAAATAAAAAATCTTTTTTTTTCCCACAAAAATTATTTTTTAGCCCCCAGTTTTGTATTTTCCCAGGGGTAACAGGAGAAATTGGACCCCAAAGGTTGTTGTCCTATTTGTCCTGAGTACGCTGATACCCCATATGTTGGGGTAAACCCCTGTTTGGGCACACGGGAGAGCTCGGAAGGGAAGGAGCACTGTTTTACTTTTTCAACGCAGAATTGGCTGGAATTGAGATCGGACGCCATGTCGCGTTTGGAGAGCCCCTGATGTGCCGAAACAGTGGAAACCCCCCAATTATAACTGAAACCCTAATCCAAACACACCCCTAACCCTAATCCCAACAGTAACCCTAACCACACCTCTAACCCTGACACACCCCTAACCCTAATCCCAACCCTATTCCCAACCGTAAATGTAATCTAAACCCTAACCGTAACTTTAGCCCCAACCCTAGCCCTAACTTTAGCCCCAACCCTAACTGTAGCCTTAACCCTAGCCCCAACCCTAGCCCTAACCCTAACCCTAATGGGAAAATGGAAATAAATACATTTTTTTTATTTTTCCCTAACTAAGGGGGTGATGAAGGGGGGTTTGATTTACTTTTATAGCAAGTTTTTTAGCGGATTTTTATGATTGGCAGCCGTCACACACTGAAAAACGCTTTTTATTGCAAAAAATATTTTTTGCGTTACCACATTTTGAGAGCTATAAATTTTCCATATTTTGGTCCACAGAGTCATGTGAGGTCTTGTTTTTTGCGGGACAAGTTGACGTTTTTATTGGTAACTTTTTGGGCACGTCACATTTTTTGATCGCTTTTTATTCCGATTTTTGTGAGGCAGAATGACCAAAAACCAGCTATTCATGAATTTCTTTTGGGAGAGGCGTTTATACTGTTCCGCGTTTGGTAAAATTGATAAAGCATTTTATTCTTCGGGTCAGTACGATTACAGCGATACCTCATTTATATTATTTTTTGATGTTTTGGCGCTTTTATACGATAAAAACTATTTTATGGAAAAAATAATTATTTTTGCATCGCTTTATTCTCAGGACTATAACTTTTTTATTTTTTTTGCTGATGATGCTGTATGGCAGCTCGTTATTTGCGGGACAAGATGACGCTTTCAGCAGTACCATGGTTATTTATATCTGTCTTTTTGATCGCGTGTTATTCCACTTTTTGTTCGGCGGTATGATAATAAAGCGTTGTTTTTTGCCTCGTTTTTTTTTTTTTTTTTCTTACGGTGTTTACTGAAGGGGTTAACTAGTGGGCCAGTTTTATAGGTCGGGTCGTTACAGACGCGGCGATACTAAACATGTGTACTTTTATTGTTTTGTTTTTTTTATTTAGATAAAGAAATGTATTTATGGGAATAATATATATTTTTTTTCATTATTTTGGAATATTTTTTTTTATTTTTTTTTACACATTTGGAAAAAATTTTTTTTAACTTTTTTACTTTGCCCCAGGGGGGGACAATACAGATCGGTGATCTGCCAGTTTGCATAGCACTCTGACAGATCACCGATCTGAGAGAAGTGCAGGCTGCTTCACAGTGCCTGCTCTGAGCAGGCTTCTGTGAAGCCACCTCCCTCCCTGCAGGACCCGGATCCGCGGCCATCTTGGATCCGGGTCTGGAGCAGGCAGGGAGGGAGGTAAGACCCTCGCAGCAACGCGATCACATCGCGTTGCTGCGGGGGGCTCAGGGAAGCCCGCAGGGAGCCCCCTCCCTGCGCGATGCTTCCCTGCACCGCCGGCACATCGCGATCATGTTTGATCGCGGTGTGCCGGGGGTCAATGTGCCGGGAGCGGTCCGTGACCGCTCCTGGCACATAGTGCCGGATGTCAGCTGCGATAGGCAGCTGACACCCGTCCGCGATCGGCCGTGCTCCCCCCGTGAGCGCCGCCGATCGCGCTGGATGTACTATCCCGTCGGCGGTCATACGGGCCCACCCCACCTCGACGGGATAGTACGTCCGATGTCAGGAAGGGGTTAAAGGGGTCCTCTGGAGTGATGTTGTTGCAGCAAGATGGTGACGCTTCCCACAGGTGAAGCGGGGTCCCCAGGGCTCCCAAGGTGTAAGGGCAAGGATGGTGTAAGCCAGCAAATAAGTGGAGGACACAAAGTTGTAAAGTTTTTACGTGGTTTACTGACAGTAGCAGACCACAGTCCAGGGTACCAGGAACAAGTGATGGTATGGCCCGGCTGGCCTGGAGGCAATAGTGAATCCCTCTCCCAGGTGAGGTCCGTAAGCCTTCCTACTCGCACTAGTGTGTGAGGTCCCTGCAGCCTGTAGCTGCTGGCAAAGTCCTCTCTCTCCTGTCCTGGGACAGTTACCTGTGTGGTGGGCAACTTGAGCCATTTTATAGGGTCTCTATCATGACCCGGGCTCTTCAGGTGCTGCTTCACCTTGAGGTGTGGTGTGGGCAAATCACATACAGTTCTATGCCCTCCGGTTCTGCCGTGTGTCCTGGAGTATGCCACAACCTCGGGCTCCAGGTGCCCGGTTCCTGCGCTTCGGCTCTGAGGGTGCCCAGTCACAGTTCCTCTCTGAGCCCCTTTCCTTCTCCACTGTGCTCCTTTCCTCAGTAGCTCCACCACATTCAACCCCTTGGGTTCACTTCCTTTCCTAGAGCTGCAGCTCAGTCCTGGCTGCAAAGCTCCGCTGTCTGCTCTCTACTCCTCTCCCTCAACTGTCTGCTCCAGACTACACTAACTTCTCCTCCAGACCAGTACACTTAAAGCTGGGGATGCTCTCCTGAATCCGGGTTTAGAGCTCCCCCTTCTGGCCTGGATTCGGAATGTGTTGAATGTGGGTGCGTTATATGGTAAAGAGAATCCTCCTTGCCTCCAAGCATGATATCGCCCTCCCTGAAAGGAAGGAAACATCACTGTAACAACCGGCTACCTGGGGTGTTACAGTATCTTTCCAACTGCTAAAAATGCTCTTGTCTTTATTTTGTTTTGCTGTGTTGCTTCCAGGAAGGTGCTTTCGCTTCCTCTTCTAGGTTTGACAGATCACATCTTGGGAGGGGCTTTTTATTCTCTACTGGCACATACAGTCTTTGCTGTCTATATTCCAAGTTTGATGGTGTTTGGAGACCCAGTTTCCAGCTACTGATTAACTTACCTTGCTTTTCTTACTGTTTGTTTCTGTGTCTTCCTCACCAGTTCCCTTTTCTTTCCTTTACTTTAGGGTCTGGGAAGTTTTCCACATATTCCTATTGTTGTTTGGTTCCTGTGTGACTCTGAGAACAAGTCTTTAGCCTTTCTTCTAATATTCTGTTTGTGTGCACTACTTTCTGTTGTTGTTTTGGAGTACACACTATGTGCAGTTTAGGGTGCAGTTAAGGACACTCAGGGTCAGCCGTTATTGTGTGGGGGCGCCATTGAATAATCTTAGGGTGCCAACCTCCATGGTCAGACACGGACAAATCAAGGCCAGGTTAGAGATTGCTTAGTCTGAATAGGTACTTGTGGTGAGCAGATTTAACATCTCCCCTAGTTTATATATAACCCATGTGAGTGCCCTTACACACTCATAACAGGTGCATGTATGCCATATTGAATGTGTAGCACCCTGAAGAAAAGGAAGTGTATTCCGCCTGGCCTTTCAATCAAATAGGTGTGTTGATTTGCTCTGGACTGAAGCTCTGCAGAGTGAGCAGTTAGTCAAAGTGCATGGACGAGCTTAGAGCCGCTGCTCTTAGTGTTGTACGCAGTGAGTGCAGCCGCTATGACACGACTGTATGACTGGAAGCTGGAGGCTCCAGGGAGGAATAAAGTTAATTTTATCCCAGGTACTGCATTCTCAGTATGGCGGCCAGACACCTTTCTAGCTCTATTAACTTGCAGATTAACCTCATATCTGCAGGTTAATAGCATTATCCAATGAGACAGCTTCCATTTAATCATAGTGCCAATTGAGGTTAAATCCTGAGTTTATTGGTACGGTATAAGATATTTTTCAAAATATATTAAAATAATTTAAACGTAATGTTTGCTTATCTGTGTGAGTCTACATCAGTGGTGAACAGCCCTGTATTGTGGGGGTTTAAATACACACAAACTCACCATAGAAGAAATCTGACTAAGATAAAACATGCTGAAATCAGATGCTTTTGTACACAATTCGGTAAAGGTTTTATTTGCATCTCCATTAGCAGAACAGCAGGAGATCTGTTACTGTCCTAGATTTCAGGGCATGATAGGAATAGTTTCTACAAACTACTATAGAACAAAAGCTGCAACCCAAGACAAAGTACTGAACACAACTGCTTACTAACGTCTGAGAATTGTACTTGTTGTTACACAACAAAGTTTGCAAATATGCTCTTCAGAGAGGAAGAGGACTTGACCTCTGCGGTCACTTATTAGATGTAGCAGTCCTAAAAGTCAATATCAATTCTTAAGGCCATGTGCACACGTTAAGTATTTTTCGCGTTTTTTCACGTTTTTTCGCTATAAAAACGTGATAAAAACGCGAAAAAAACGCTTACATATGCCTCCCATTATTTTAAGTGTATTCCGCATTTTTTGTGCAAATGTAGCCTTTTTTTCCGCGAAAAAATCGCATGGCGGAAAAAAAAGCAACATGTTCATTAAAATGCGGAATTGCAGGGGATTCCGCACACCTAGGGGTCCATTGATCTGCTTACTAAGTAAGCAGATTATGTGCGGTTGGTACCCAGGGTGGAGGAGAGGAGACTCTCCTCCACGCACTGGGCACCATATAAGTGGTCAAAAAATAAGAATTAAAATAAAAAATAGTCCTATACTCACCCTCGATGTCTTCCCGCCTCCACTGCATGCTGTCGCTTCGGTTCCTGTAGCTGATGTGCGGTGAAGGACCTTGTCGATGACGTCACTGTCCTGTGATTGGTCGTGAGCGGTCATGTGACCGCTCACGTGACCGTGACGTCACGGAAGGTCCTGCGCGCACAGACCAGCTATAGGAAGAGGAACGGACGCCGGTGAGGAGATGTCTGGGTGAGTATAACCTTTTTTTTTATTTTTTTTATTATTTTTAAACATTCTATCTTTTACTATAGATGCTGCATAAGCTGCATCTATAGTAAAAAGTTGGTCACACTTGTCAAACAGTATGTTTGACAAGTGTGACCAACCTGTCAGTCAGTTTTCCAAGCGATGCTACAGATCGCTTGGAAAACTTTAGCATTCTGCAAGCTAATTATGCTTGCAGAATGCTAAAAAAAACGCGAAAAAAACGGAAAAAAAACGCAAAAAAAAAAATGCGGATTTCTTGCAGAAAATTTCCGGTTTTCTTCAGGAAATTTCTGCAAGAAATCCGCAACGTGTGCACATACCCTTATAGAGCCTTGGCACATGACTTAACATAAGAAGCTCCATTTGTAGACATGTGTGTGTTTCTGGGTGTTTGCTTCTCATCAGTGCAAAGCAGGATATTTTATTTGGCTAGGTGAGAGTCCTCTGACTGGAGGTCTAAGGGGGATGATTATCCTTGTGGAGAATGCTAAGCTGGCAAAGGGAAACTTAAAGGCCATGCAATGCTATTTGGGGAATTAAACATGAAAACAGCCATTTTAAGAATAGAAAAGGAACTCTAGCACCAATAATGGGTAAGAACATTAAGTCCTCTATGTTATTGGAACAGCTCTCACGGATTTGGGGTGCGTTTTAATGTCTATATGACTTCAACCTACTTGACTATAGGAAGATTGATGGTAGACAGAGATAACCAACATCATATTTAATTACACACTGAAGTATCAGGCTTTTTAGGCTTCCTAAAATGTTTAAAATGTCTAAGAAATATCCATTTTGTGAGGGCAAATGCATGTATTGCTGTTGCTTATAGACTAGTTGTACAAACATAAGAGGCCAGAGCCTTTTCACATGGTTAGGCGCAACAATAACACCTGTTTAGGTACTATGAAGAGAATTTCACTTTGCTAAATGAAGAAGCAATAACTTTTTCTTGAGCCTTCCAAAAATTAGCCCTTTAATTAGGAAGACAAAACAGGCATACTGTACAGTTTTGAATATGAAAAAGTAATGGCCTCTCAAATCGAAGTGAAAAAATGATACCTATTTTTGGGGGTTACAACTAGTTTGCTATAACAAAATGATTAGGCAATTACTAAGGCTTTTTATCAAGCAGTTTAAAAATCATGCTCATTTTACTGGAGACATAACAGTTTTAAACATGAAGAAGTTATGGCCTATTGTCATCAAGCCTTTTAAATAATTAGCCCTATTTTGAGAGTTGTTTCTTGAGGACACAAAACATAAGACTACGTTTTTCACCATCAGTAGTACTGTATAGTACTATAAAACAGAGTGAGCAGTCAGGAGGTGTGTGGCTAGTGTGACTGTGCAATGGCTGTGACAGAAGCATCTGGGTTGCCAACCGTCCGTAAATTTACAAACAGTCCATAAGAAAGCAGATGCTTTTTTTCTGCTGGCCGTAGCGTCTGGCAGCAAAAAGCACCATCCGTGATTTGTTTTTTTCCCTGAAACTTACCTCTGCACATGCGCAAGCCGCAAATACTGCTCGGCATCCTTGCTTCACTACAGAAAGCCAGACTGGATGGAGCCTGGAGGGGCAGCAGTAGACGTCAGCTACTCAGTGGTAAGTGTGGGTTTATTTCCCGTGCTTACTGTCTGCACCACATTGGCCTTCATCCTCTTCTGCCTACCTCAGAACAAGAGACATCACTGGCATCTCCTGACGTTCAGCTACTGTGCTCCTCCAGCCAACTTTCCTCTGGACTGGGTGGTTTTCTCGTCTCTCTGTTTCCTCCACCGACTCTTCATTGTGCTTGCCTGATCATAGTATGGTCCCAACACCTAGGACCCAGTGCCCAATGCCAGATGCCACACAACTAGTAGCAGAACTAGTAAACAGCTTACCGACACCATGAGTCCACCATCAACCGCCGACTCAGAGATCCCTCCTTCCTCCAGGGCAGTCCTCCTGCTGCTGCATGTTTATCAAGGCTGAATTTGGATAATAGTATTAGAAAGTTCATTTGAGATGGACATGCGTATGCATAGCATGATGTGCATAGACCACATAGTTACATTATTGAGTAGCTCCCCTGAAAATATATAGAAAATAGTATATATTAAAATATGTGGGGTGCTATTGTAAGGAGATGGACATATTGCCTGTTCCTCATTGAAGACATCAGTGCTGTGTACAATGTATAATGTAGCATGTATAATGTCATGCATTATTGTGATGGTGATGTGTATTGTGAATTGCGAAGTGGTGTATTGTTTGCATTGTACTGGAGGAATATGAGTTCTGCCCAGCAACACACTGTGAGTAGGGTAAAGGTACCTTCACACGAAGCGACGCTGCAGCGATAGCGACAACGATGCCGATCGCTGCAGCGTCGCTGTTTGGTCGCTGGGGAGCTGTCACACAGACCGCTCTCCAGCGACCAACGATGCCGAGGTCCCCGGGTAACCAGGGTAAACATCGGGTTGCTAAGCGCAGGGCCGCGCTTAGTAACCCGATGTTTACCCTGGTTACCAGCGTAAAAGTAAAAAAAAAAAACAGTACATGCTCACCTGCACGTCCCCCAGCGTCTGCTTCCTGACACTGACTGAGCTCCGGCCCTAACAGCACAGCGGTGACGTCACCGCTGTGCTTTCACTTTCACTTTAGGGCCGGGCTCAGTCAGTGTCAGGAAGCAGACGCTGGGGGACGTGCAGGTGAGTATGTACTGTTTGTTTTTTTTACTTTTACGCTGGTAACCAGGGTAAACATCGGGTTACTAAGCGCGGCCCTGCGCTTGGTAACCCAATGTTTACCCTGGTTACCAGTGTAAAACATCGCTGGTATCGTTGCTTTTGCTTTCAAACACAACGATACACGGCGATCGGACGACCAAATAAAGTTCTGGACTTTATTCAGCGACCAGCGACATCACAGCAGGATCCTGATCACTGCTGCGTGTCAAACGAAACGATATCGCTAGCGAGGACGCTGCAACGTCACGGATCGCTAGCGATATCGTTACAAAGTCGTTTCGTGTGAAGGTACCTTAAGAAAGTGTTGGGAATAGCCCAGAGAGGGAGGGGCTATTTAACCTGATCAGAGAGGACTTCCTGGTAGTGACTCAGACAGGGCCTAGCTGGCAGCTAGAGCAGACATTTGGTTTGAGTGCTCAGCAAGGCCGTATGCAGTGGGTGTTTTGCGTCAAGAGAGAAAGGAGATTGAGACAGAGATAGCATGAGCATGATCTTGAGGAACAGATGGAAAGAGAGAGTTACAGAGACACAGAGAGAAGGACAGTGCCAGCTAAGAGGACTGATCAGAAAGCAGAATGACCAAGTGAGAAGAGTCCGGAGAAGGCACGCCTAGCAGCATGGCCTCAAGTAGCTTACAGTTCATAAAGGTAACAGCCAGGATGGAATAGAACATGAGACAAAGTGAGTGCCCTGGGCGGGAGTTCCCTAAGCACCATAGAGCTTGAAGCTGAGTCCGACCACATTGGCAAACGCTCTCTACGAGGAGAAACAGGATGAAAAACCATGAGAAGAGGAAATGACTGTCATGGACTGTACTGTGGTGCTAAACTAGGTGGTGATGGAGGATATGAGGCCAGTAGAGGCAAGAATGTGTGAGGCCAAGGAAGCAACTCTGTATTGGGATGCTCTGTACTAATAAAGAAATTTGCAACAATTTGTGTTTCGCTATCCTGTGTATATAGTTGCCATGCAATGGCAGTTTCAAAAGCATAGTTTGTTAAGAACTAGTTTTTGCCTTTCATGAACTGGTTAACATCTGGTTCTGGAAAATCAGCATCATCAGTTACATGTGCAGCGCCCCAGAGTCCTGGTCGTTGCAGTACTGTGGCTCCGCCACTATGGGGAGCTATGGTACGTCTGATGGCACTGAAGGAGTTCATCTGATCAGGTATCACAGACACCAATACATTTCACAGCCGGGCCTCCGGGGGGAGCTAAGGGTTCTATTCATTAGGCCACTCCCCACCATAGTGGGTAAACTGGGGGTCAGGCAGGAAGTTAGTCAGAAGCTGACTGGGTTGGAACCAGGCAACACCTTGTGGCAGAGGGTGTTGTGGGGGAAGATGCAGTAGGGTCTCTGTCAGGGGTGGGATCCTGACAGAGGCTTGGCAACTTGAACGAACGTAACGGGACCGTGCCTGCTCAGGATAGCGGCGGTGCCCAAGGAGGGATCAGAAGCGAAATAGATTGTGCTGAGTGAGAAACGAGATCATCGCAATAGGAGAATACCAGTAGGGGTCATGCTGTAAGACCGAGGCAACATCCTACTGAGGCGCACAACCGGTGGCCGGAACGCCGAGAGAGTATTATAACATACAGCTTCAAGCAATACTCTAAACAGCGGCAGGACAGTCAGTCTCAGGCGGGCTGTCTAACTCAAATCACCTATGAAGTCTTGGGGGGCAACTTGTGGAGAGGGGCATCTCTAGGGTCCCGGAAGAGCTCCGAGCCTACCCGTCAAACGGATGCCGTTCCTACCCGAACCTCAGGGAGGGACGGAGGATTAGCAGAACATCATCTAGTCGAGTTGTGAGGGAACTTAAGAAACAGACACAACAGTTGTGGGGACTTTCTGTAAGCACAGCAGGGAAGGACCACAACACATAGCGAAAGCAGGAAGGCACAGATTTCCACCTGTGAAGAGAACTCTGGAGGTGCCATTGGACCGGCCGGACTTGCGCAGCCTGGTAAACCGTATTCTGGACTGAGGACTCAGAGATCTTCAGTAAAGAGGTAAAGAGACTGCAACCTGGTGTCCTCGTTATTTACCGCGACCTGCACCCCACAACTGCACTGCTACACCACCACTTATTGCACCGGACGTCCCCCACTGACAGACAGGGCCACGGACCAGGTCTAGCCACCGTGACAACCCCAGAGCAGAGACTCAGAGGCCCGGCTCCGGGTACCCCTCGGCCCTGCGGCGGTGTGGGGGCGCTCCACATGCATAGTGCCCTCACAGCACAAGTCCACACATGCAGCCAAGACCCTCACTTTCATGTAACGTGCCCGGTTGCAGGAGATGACTACCTTGACCATGGCTACTGCCCCGCCCCCCTTTACACTTGGCGTAATTGGCAGGATCGAGTCTTACAGTTAGAAGAACAGAGTGATGCAGGGAAGACTCGAGTTACGTGGAGGAAGGTGACCATTACGGAGTCTAAAATGGCACAGAGTATGAACTTTGCAATGGCCGTTAGTGGCATAGAACAGTAAAAAGGCCCCGCCCATCTTGGGTGTAAGAGGACCAAAGGGCCACAATAAGTGTCCAATCCTTCAGAGGCTATGCCTGCAGAAGTGAGTATTGTAACTGGAAGTGTCAGCCTACAGCGTGGACTGGCAGTTGTAGGAGAATGAAGTGGAAGGAAAAGGCCCACCCAGGAAGGTGTGACTCTAGGCAATGGGCAGAGGAGTTATAGAAACAGGATTGTAAGTTAGAGAAAACCTCACCCAGAAAACGGCGGAACCGTTACAAGCCTCAAGCAGCGAATGAGATGACGCCATTTGTGAGTTGTGAGTCGGCAAAGAAGCAGTTCGATATGTTGGTGCTGGAGGAGAAAAGGCGAGGCCGAGCAACCTGATAGAAGAGGTAACTAGGTTCCTTGAGGAAGAGTCAGAGACTGGATATGAGCCTGAGGTTGGGCCCCTGACCATAGCCTGGTACATAACCCATGAAAGGGCTAGGCAGCTGGAAGCCTTATGGGCCCAGATGTCAGTGGGTTCCCCGCCAACCCCAAAGCCTAGAGCAGTTCAAAGCTCCAGAGGAGCTAAGATTCAGGGGTCCTATGGTATAATATCCCCGGACTCTAGCGACCTGATAGCTGAGGATGGCTGAACTGTGTTCCTGTCTCATGGGCAGGTGTAAGTTACTGGACTGTGCACGTGGTGAAAAAGGGCTACCCTTACAGGAGAGAACTATTGTGTCAGCTTGTGGGCCCTTACAAAATGGGTTCAATGTAAACCTGAAGGACTGTTGCCAGGTTAAAGAGACTTGGACACTTGTGATTCCAGGGTCCTAACCTAGTAGGACCAGCTGTGTTAAACTTTGAAGAAGGAAGACGTCATCTGTGTGTCGGAGAAGATGTGTTATTGTGAGGGTGATGTGTAATGTGAATTGTGTTGTGATGTATTGTAATGTTTCCACTGTACTGTAGGAAGCTGAGTTCTGTTCAGCAACAGACAGTGAGTAGTGTAAGTTGGAGTTAAGTGTTGGGACTTGCCTAGAGAGGGAGGGACTATGTAGCAGGGTCAGAAAGGGCTTCCTGGTAGTGACTCAGACAAGGCCTAGCTTGCAGCTAGAGCAGACATTTGGTCTGAAGGCCCCGTCTCACATAGCGATTTACCAACGATCACGACCAGCGATACGACCTGGCCGTGATCGTTGGTAAGTCGTTGTGTGGTCGCTGGGGAGCTGTCACACAGACAGCTCTCTCCAGCGACCAACGATCAGGGGAACGACTTCGGCATCGTTGAAACTGTCTTCAACGATGCCGAAGTCCCCCTGCAGCACCCGGGTAACCAGGGTAAACATCGGGTTACTAAGCGCAGGGCCGCGCTTAGTAACCCGATGTTTACCCTGGTTACCAAAAAAACAAACAGTACATACTCGCCTTTCGGTGTCCGTCAGGTCCCTTGCCGTCTGCTTCCTGCTCTGACAGTGCCGGCCGTACAGTGAGAGCAGAGCGCAGCGGTGACGTCACTGCTGTGCTGCGCTCTCACTGTACGGCCGGATCTCAGTCAGAGCAGGAAGCGGACGGCAAGGGACCTGACGGACATCAGATGGTGAGTATGTACTGTTTGTTTTTTTTTACATTTACGCTGGTAACCAGAGTAAACATCGGGTTACTAAGCGCGGCCCTGCGCTTAGTAACCCGATGTTTACCCTGGTTACCAGTGAAGACATCGCTGGATCGGAGTCACACACACCGATTCAGCGATGTCAGCGGGACCTCAGCGACCAAAAAAAGGTCCAGGCCATTCCGACATGACCAGCGATCTCACAGCAGGGGCCTGATCGCTGGTACGTGTCACACATAGCGAGATCGCTACTGAGGTCGCTGTTGCGTCACAAAACTTGTGACTCAGCAGCGATCTCGCTAGCGATCTCGCTATGTGAGATGGGGCCTTGAGTGTTCAGCAAGGCTGCATGCAGTGGGTGTTCTGTGGAAAGAGAGAAAGGAGATAGGGACAGAGATAGCGTGATACTGGGAACAGATGGAGACAAAGTTACAGATATGCAGAGAGAAGGACAATGTCAGCTCGGACTGACCAGAGAGCAGAGTGATCAAGTGAGAAGGGTCCGGAGAAGGTACGCCTAGCAGCATGACCCCAAGTAGCTTACAGCTTGTTACGCACGCAGGTGGTTCACATGGTTCGTGGACCCACTGTGCCATGGACTGGACTTACCCCAGAGAATCGTGACTAAACAGCTACCCTGGTGTTCACTTGGTGTTCAGGCTTGTGCGGCAAATAGCTGCCAGGTGCCACTCCAGGGCGTCGTCCGGCAGTAGCAGCTGACCCCATGGGTCTAAGCCGTCAATCCAGGTTTCTAGACAGGGCAGGACAGCCTCTAGGACAGGTTCAGACTGTGCCGACAGGATGGCCACTGGGAACAAGTTCAGAAGGTGCAGTCACCAGATAGCAGACAGGACGGCCACAGGGACAGGTTCAGACTGTGCAGTCTTCGGATAGCAAATGGGATGGCCACAGGGACAGGTTAGACACACTTGTCTCAGGAAACCATTCAGGTACCGAGGATACAGTTTCAGGGTATGGACACCGCTGGAGCAGTCACAGGAACAAGGGCAAACTATACTGAACTAATCGGACACAGGATATGGAAACAAGTTAAACAGACTAAGTATGGGGGACATGGCAGCATGCAATAGAACACCCTATCAGTAAACTAAAGTGGTTGCTCAGGCGATTCCCTAGAATAGAGAAAGTCTTTTATACAAGATGCCTCCCAGCTATTCGCTGGGAGCCATCTTGCCAATGTACTACTATTATACTAAATGCCTCTCAGCAACAAGCTCAGGGCACTTAGTATATGGGCGCAGCCCCTTTAAAAATGTATGTACTAGGCACGTCGCCGACACTCTGCGTGGCATGCGCTGAACCAGGAAGCAGGAGGAAGGAGCATGCCAAGGACCACGCCGGGCCTGTGAGGGTGAGTAAGTCGGTGTCTCTACATGTAGGGGGAAGGGAGAACCATGCAGGGGCCCCAGCAATAGGGTTACGCAGCTCTTAAAGGTAACGGGCCAGGACGGAACAGAACATGAGACAAAGTGAGCTCCCCGGGTGGCACATATTACTATCTAATTTTCTATACAGCTCCAGTGGAGCTATGTAACTACATGAATCACAGTGCTATGCATATTTTACTGCTGGAGTCTAGGGGATTACAATTATATTAGTAATTAGTCTGTGTGTTTGTGTATATATATATATATATATATATATATATATATATATATACACTGTATGTCATTTACACATCATTTTCATAGGAAATATTCTTCAAACATATATACCGTATATGTTTATGCGTTGAGGCAGTGACCCAGTAAAGTTCAAAGCACAATGTCTTTAATGTCCAAATACGTACGAATGAAAAGCAAACCGGGGAGTCCAAACAGTCCATATCTGAGACCGGTTCGATTGCTGTGGGCGACTGCACTACCGTATCACGCTGATGGGGCTCAAGGCTTTCGCTTCCCTTGGCTCTGTGTTGACTTCACACAAGCCGGATATTGCAGAGCCACCTGCTCTGCAGCTTGCAAACCAACAATGACACACCCAAACCTTTGCTGCAGGGTTTTTAAATAAAATCTGTGGCCATGGGCCACTTGTAATATACATATACTGTATATTACATATGTGGCACCCCAAGAGTTCAGGTACCACAGTAGTGCTGCCTTCCTGTCGGGGAGGGTAGTGCTATGCCTGGAGACAAGTGAGATTCCCTTTGGCAGGTTATCACACACACAACACCTTCCAAATCCAGGCCAGGAGGGGGAGCTCAAAACCCTTTTTTAGGGCAGCTTCCCTGGATAAAGATCCTGGTTTGGAGGAGGAGCTAGACAGTTGGTCCCAGGAGACCACTGTGTGCAGTTCTGTCTGTACAGAGAGCGAGGACAGACAGAAAGGGAGCAAAGGAGAGGAGATACAGGACTCAAGGAGGCTACGAGTAGGCCTCCAAGGAGTCAGTGCGCAGAACCCGGGTACCGGGAACCTGAGGCTTTTGTGGAAACTCTAAGACACAGAGCCAAACCGGAGGGCATAGGATTACACGGACATTGCCCATTTGCACCTGTGTACAGCAGCACCCTGGAGCCTGGAATCACCGTGCGGAGACCCCCCAGAAGGGACGGCTCAAGCTGCCTACCATACATGTACCTGTCCCAGGACAGGGGAAACAACTAGGACCTTCTTTGGAGCACTTAGTGGCAGCAGGGACCTCAGACACAGCAAGTGCAGAGTGGAAGGCCCCCTGTTATGATGACCTGGTGGTTAGAAACACCTGGAATGACCTGATGAGCAAACTAGTAATACAGGACAAGCTCTGGGAAGTGGGAGCTCTGCTGAACGCAACACTAATCCTATCACAACACACTAGAAATAGCCGTGGAGCGTACCTGACTCTGCCTAGACGCCTCTTCACAGCCTAAGAGCTAACTACCCCTAAAGATAGAAAACAAAGCCTAACTTGCCTCAGAGAAATTCCCCAAAGAAATAGGCAGCCCCCGACACATATTGACTGTGAGTTAAGATGGAAGTCACAAACACAGGAATGAAACAAGTTTCAGCAAAGGAGGCCAGCCTTAACTAAACAGACTGAGGATAGAAAAGGTATCTTTGCGGTCAGCACAAAAATCTACAAAAACCACGCAGAGTGTGCAAAAGAGACCCCCACACCGACTCACGATGCGGAGGTGCCACTCTGCATCCCAGAGCTTCCAGCTAGCAAAGCAAAATCATGATAGCAAGCTGGACAAGAAAACAATGATAAACAAATAAACTAGCAGGAACTTAACTTCTGATGGAGTAGACAGGTCATCTGAAAGATCCAAGAGAGATCAGAACCAGTACTAGGACATTGACAGCTGTCATCAAGTAACGATCTGAGTGGAGTTAAATAGAGCAGCCAGCCAGGACTAAACGAGGTCAGCTGAGGAAGAAACCTCAGAACCAGCAGCTCCACTCACAGCCACCAGAGGGAGTCCACGGACAGAACCCGCCGAAGTACCATTCATGACCACAGGAGGGAGTTCGAGAACAGAATTCACAACAGCCCCCAACCTGACCTGCCAAGGTGATTCCACTTGTCTCTGGACTGCCTGGACTCCTAATGTACCTGTGGCCGGTGCCCTGGACTGTCACCTACCATCTGCAGTAAACCAGGTAAAGACTTACAGCTGGTTTCCATTTATTCATCGGCACATACCATCATCTTGGCCACACACCACAGGACCCATGGAGACCCCGCTTCACCTGTGGGAAGTGTAACACCCGTGCTGCCACAACATCCCCCAGGGGACCCCTTCAATGCAGCGTCGGTCCCACTACTGACCGAACACCACAGGTGGCGTCACGACAGACTCATAAACATTTTCCCCTTTAAAGACCATTCCCCATTAACGTTGAGCCCCAGGGCCACGGACCGGGTTGAAGCCACCGTGACATCCCTCTTGAGACCGGACCCGGTACCGAGTACCCCACTGCCCTGGCTGGGTGACTCATATAGATAGATTGATAGAAGAAAAAAACAGCAATTTAGCAGCCACGTACTGTAAAATCACAGCAGAAGCCGACAGGATAGAAGAGATTGATTGCATACAGTAAATACACATATAATAGATAGATATATAGATGTCAGTGACATATACAATTAGAGTACAGTGTGTGGGCAGCTTAATGTACAGTACATGTATTTAATTAATAAAAGATTATTTAAAAAAAAAATGGCATGGGCTCCCACATAAATTTCTTAACCCCTTTCTGCCATCCGATGTAAGTAGCTGTCAGCTCCGATTCTAGGCCGGTTTCTAGCAACACCGGCGTCACCAGGGCCACCTCTGATTGGTGGGGTCCATGTGAACATCACAACAGCAGTATGACCGATCTGTGACCTGTCTGTCACCTGTGTGTGACCTGTCTGACTGCTCTGCAGAAATCCTCACACTAGCTGAGGATTCCTGCAGAGCGGTCACACAGCTAGATCTCCTCCTGTGCTGGGAGTTGTTGTGCCACAGTAACTTGTGACACCACAATTACTGCTGAAGAAAGAAGACAGAAGAAGAAAGAAGAGAGACTACAACTGTAAGTGTTGTTCCCCGATCCCTGCCCCATCTCTCTTCATCCACCCCAATCCCCCAATTCACCCCCCCTTCCCCCTCTTTTTACCCCCTCCACCCCCCTTTGCGCCGCCTTGGTGTGCACATTTAGCAGCTGCCGAGCGTTGATTGGTGACCCAGTTCACCGATCAACACTCGTGATCTTTTTTTTCTGAGCCCCCTTTGCGCCAACTCCGTAGTCACATCCCGCAGCCGCCGAACTTTTATGCAGTTCACTTCTCAGAGCTCATTCCTGCCGTTTTACTTTTTTTTTACCCCCCTTTGCGCCACCTGACTACAACGATAAGTGTTGATCCCTGATCCCTGCCCAATCTCTCTTCATCCACCCCATCCCATCTTCCCCCTTTTTTTTACCCCCCTTCACCCCCTTTGCACCGCCTCTGTGTGCACATTTAGCAGCCGCTGAGCATTGATTGGTGATGCAGTTCACCGATAAACACTCGCGCTCGCTTTTTTTCTCAGCCCCCTTTGCGCCAACTCCATGCGCACTTCCCGCAGCCGCCGAACTTTGATAAGTGACGCAGTTCACTTATCAGAATCGTGCCTGACATTTTCCTTTTTTTTCACCCTCCTGTGCGCCACCTGACTACAACTGTAAAGGTTCGTCCCTGCCCGATCTCTCTTCATCCATCCCCTCCACCCCACTTTACGCCGCCTCCATCTGCACATTTAGCAGCCTCCGAGCGTTGATTGGTGACGCAGTTCACCGATCTACACTCGTGCTCGCTTTTTTTTCTCAGCCCCCTTTGTGCCAACTCCGTAAGCACATCCCGCAGCCGCCGAACTTTGATAAGTGGCGCAGATCACTTATCAGAGCTCGTGTCGGCTGTTTTCCATTTTTCTTTTTCACCCCCCTTGCGCCACCCCCATGCGCACATCCAGCAGCCACCGAATTTTGATAAGTGACACAGTTCACTTATCAGAGCTAGGGCCTGGTGTTTTATACTTTTATTTTCACAGTCATTTTTTTTCTCCCTATTTGCTTTTTCTCTTTTAGATTTTTCCTTTCAGATAATAGTTTTTCACCAATCACTATCCCCCACACATACACATACAGTTATAAATAAAGTACACACAAAGCACCATATTCACCAAAAAAACTGTCCTGCCCGTCACGTTTGTCCCAACAGCGCTATTCAGTGTAGGAGGCATATGATTTCCTTGCCTCCGACACTGATAGCGAGGGAGAGGATCCCACATTTCTATACTTTTTGGATTCTTCATCCTCCTCTTCTTCCACCTCATCTTCCTCCTTGGGTCCTGCGGAATCGCCACGCAGACGTCCCAGGACAGAAGATGAGGCAGCGCCCCATCCTGCAGAAGAACCAGTGCACCCCTCTTCAGACCCCGTATGGACCACGCCCCCCAAAAATTACGAGCCACTGATTCCTGATTTTGTGGCAGAATCAGGAATCAAGTTTGACACCACTGGCCTCACAGAACTAGACTTTATCAAAGTCTTTTTCTCTTAGGATTTTGTTAACCTCATGGTAGAGCAAACTAATTTGTACGCTCAGCTATTTTTGGCACAAAACCCCGGTTCATCATTTTCTAACTGGTCTCCTGTAGACAGTTTAAATGATGCAGTTTTGGGGCCTGGTCCTTCATATGAGGATCCTGAAGAAGCCAGAACTTCGGCAATATTGGAGTGTTGATAATTTATACAACACTCCAGTCTTCCGAATGGTTATGGCCCGGACGCGTTTTGAGGCCATCCAAAAATTCCTGCATTATACCAATAATTAGAAAAACCACAAAACAAAGACCAGTGCAATAGTCCATAGTTTAAATGCATATTACAAAATTTATTAATAAATACAAGAAAGTCAAGGCAAGACAAAGGGCTAAAATTGGCAATCAAGGCACACTGAATAGCAGGGAAATGGGGTGGCAACACTGCTATATTGAGATGAAACAGAATAACTTGCAGCAGCAGCCGGGATGCTATATGCAAAGCACATCAAATCATGCCAAGAAGTGTTGCAAATAATGGAAAATTCCTAATAAACAAAAACACTAATTGACAACCTATATACTTCAAAAGTAAAAATACATACCCAGTCGGCAATACAGAGTATACCACGCCATCTCCCGCCCTCCCTGATGCGCGTTTCGGATTAACCTTCCTCAGTTTGTTGCGCCCAAACAGTAGTAAATAAATATGGGGTATCAGCGTACTCAGGACAAATTGGACAATAACTTTTACGGTCCATTTTCTTCTTTTACCCTTGGAAAAATTAAAAAATTGTTGCTGAAAGATCATTTTTGTGACAAAAAAGTTAAATGTTCATTTTTTCCTTCCATGTTGCTTCTGCTCCTGTGAAACACCTGAAGGGTTAATAAACTGGATGTGGTTTTCATCAACTTAAGGGGTGCAGTGTTTAGAATGGTGTCAATTTTTAGTATTTTCTGCTATATAGACCCCTCAAAGTAACTTCAAATGTGAGGTGGTCCCTAAAAAAATGGTTTTGTAAATTTTGTTGCAAAAATGAGAAATCACTGGTTAACTTTTAACCCTTATAACTTCCTAACAAAAAAAATGTGGTTCCAAAATTGTGCTGATGTAAAGTAGACATGTGGAAAATGTTATTTATTAACTATTTTGTTTGACATAAAAATTCAAAGTTTGAAAATTGCAAAATTTACCAAATTTTCGCCAAATTTCCGTTTTTTACACAAATAAATGCAAGTTATATCGAAGAAATTTTACCACTAACATGAAGTACAATATGTCACAAGAAAACATTCTCAGAATTGCCAATCGTGTTCTGACGTTATTACTTCATAAAAGGACAGTGGTCAGAATTGTAAAAATTGGCCAGTCATTAATGTGCAAACCACCCTCAGGGGTAAAGGGGTTAACCAGAAGAGGGAAATCCAACAGGTGGAGGCAGATGTTTATAGCCTGGGAAGGGGGTAATAGCCATGGAGCTTCTGAGACTATTAATATCAGTGCCCAACAGTATATTTAGCATTTTCAGTCTATTAAAATGGGAGACCTCCCAAAAAATTATGTAGGGTACCCCTATAATTAAGTACCAGCAAAGGCTATGCAGACACCTGCAGGCTGATATTAATAGCCTAGGAAGGGGCCATGGATACTGGCCACCCCAGACTAAAAATATCAGCTCTCAGCTGCCCCTTAAAAGGCACATCTCTGAGATGTGCCAATTCTGGCTCTTAGCCTTGCTCTTCCCACTTGCCCTGTAGCAAGAGGAGTGATAGTTGGGGGGTTCATGTCACCTTTGTATTGTCAGGTGACATCAAGCCCTGAGGTAAAAAATTGAGAGGCATCAATAAGACACCCCCATTACTAACCTTATAGTCATATTGTATAAAAATACAGACACCCAGAATAAAGTCCTTTAACCACTTCGCAACATGTGCTGTACATGTTCTGCTCTGCAGGACCTGCATTTCCACAATGAGCAGTACATGTATGGCAACATGATCACGTGGCCATATGCTGAGGGGCGTGGTGATCGTGTGCGGCTGTCAGCTCTGTGTGAGAGCTGACACCCTGCAGCAACGCCCACGATCGGTCTTAGTACCAATCACGAGCATTTAACCTCTCGGATGCTGCGGTCAGTAGTGACAGCAGTATAGAGGAGCATGACGCAATGAATGAGTTCCCAAGATGGCCGTGGGGTCCTTCCAGGTCCTGCAGGGAAGGTGGCTTCTCAGTGCCTGCAGAAAGCAGGACCTTAGTTGACTCCTTCTCTGCCTGTCAGACGCTGTACCGATGTTCTGCAGTGCAGATGCATTGCAGAACATCAGATCAGCGATCTGATGTAGTACAATGATGTCCCAGGATGGGGCAATGTAAAAAAGCTGAAAAAAAAAAATTAAAAAGTGTTAAAATATTTTTTACAAAATCCCCAAATGAAGAAAAAAAAATGAATTAAATATTTTTCCAAGAAATACATTTTTTTTTATATAAATTTTAAAAAAAACAATAAAAGTACACATATTTAGTACTGCTGCATCCATAATGACTCGCTCTATTAAACTGTCCAGCTAGTTAACCCCTTGAGTAAACACTGTAAAAAAAATAAATAAAAAATGAGGCAAAAAACAATGCTTTATCATCATACTGCCAATCAAAAAGTACAATAAAACGAGATCAAAAGACGAATGTTTATAAAAATAGTACCGCTGAAAAAGTCATCTTGTCCCGCAAAAAACAAGCAATCATACAGCTCCATCAGCACAAAAATAAAAAAAGTAGCTCTCAGAATAAAGCGATGCAAAAATAATTATTTTTTCTATAAAACAGTTTTCATTGTGTAAAAGCGCCAAAACATAAAAAAAATTATAAATTGGGTATCGCTGTAATCGTACTGACCCAAAGAATAAAACTGACTCCCAAATATCAGAATAGAAAGCGATCAAAAAATGTAATGTGCTTGAAAATGGTACCAATAAAAACGTTAGCTCGGCCCGCAAAAAACAAGACCTCACATGACTGTCAGCCGAAATATGGAAAAATAATAGCTCTCAAAATGTGGTGATGCAAAAACTAATTTTTGCAATAAACAGCATCTTTTAGTGCGTGACAGCAGCCAAACATAAAAGCACAATATAAATCTGGTATAACTGTAATCGCACTGACCCAAAGAATAAAGTCACCTAATCACTGATACCACACGAGGAACGGCATATAAAATAAATAAAAACAATTCTTCACATGGTGTTGCTTTTTCATTCTGTCTCCCAAAGATCACAGTAAGGCTTGGCGAACATTTATCCTGCGCTCTTTGCTGAGCACTTATGTGGTTCCCCTGTGGTTCAGTTGCCACAGAGGTAATGCACTTCACCCAGAGGTATGGGACCCCGCTCTCAGGTAAGGAGAGGTCACATCCAGGGTTCTAACACTTGCATCCAACATTAGATCTCTCAGTCGACAGGGAGAGCTGTGTACTGGGTGTGGGTGGAGAAAGTAGAGAGGGGAAGGAGTCAGAGAGTGGTAGGCAGTGGTCTGAGAGACCAGAGGGACAGTCGAGAAGGGGGGCTGAAGCTGTGAGGAGCTTGTCCCCAGACTACAGAGAGAGAAGTGAAGGAGAGAGAGACTCCAGAGGAGAGGAAGAAGAGGTCTTAGGGGCACGGATAGTGAGAGATCCATCCGTAGGGCCTGCATCTGCCGGCGAGGTCGGTGGAGGGACCAGGTCGCAGTTAGGGGACCGGCACTAGCTAGTAGAGAAACTAAGGACTCAGCTAGCTATCCCGAGGTAGTAAGCATTGCAAGTGATACAGCCACATCCGCACATACTTCGCCGAAAAGGCAGGTATACAGGATCCAGGGGTCTGACCAATGTCACCCGACAAGATCTGAGCCTGCTGGCTTGGGACACTGTGTGTGAAGACACAGGGCAGGAGAGGTGGGAGCCAGCGTAGCGAGACGGCCAGGAAGGGAACATCAAAGGGAGCCCTGGCAACGTGCACCCCAATCTACCTGGGAGCTGGCTGGACCACGATCCCTAAGGACACAGCACCCCGGCTGGGGACTGTAACATCTAAATTGTGAGTAAACCTGTGAAGACTGCACACTGCTATGTCCTTCATTTTATTACTGCGTCACTTGCCCTGCACTATAACCACCATCATCATCATCTATTACACCATAACTGCCCTGGGGAATAGCTCTGCCTGTGGAGAGCTGAACCAAATCTGCTGCATCAACAACTACCCCAGTGGACTGAATCTGCAGCGTCGGCTAACACCTTATTTGCCGAATACCACGGGTGGCGTCACGAACTTTTAATCCCATAAACTTTATTCCCCTTTTCATCATCATTCTTTTATTGGAAGCCCAGGGCCATGGACCGGGTCACTGCTGCCATGACACATCCCTTTAAGAACTGGCCCAGTACCGAGTATCCCCACGGCCCTGGCGGGTGCTCCACTTACACCAGGGTTTCCATGTAAATCTCTGAAATACGTGATTCAGATGGAACCTCTGGTGGAAGATTCCCTATAATGAGGCAGATGGAGGCACTGTGGACACCATAGGACCTGTGATCAGGCGGTGTCCGTCTTTTTAGGATTGCATAAAAGTGCCATCAGCCACAGTTTTGTGCACCTCTGAAAAGAAGGACACTGCTGAACAGAGACCAGACGGAGTCCAGATTAACTCTACTGCCTCATTATAGTGAATGGATCCATCGAGGGTTTCATCTGTCACTTGGAGATTCAGATGGAAACCCCGATGTAAGTGCTCAACGTAGAGCACCAGTGTGGCACCCCAGAAGTTCACGTACCACAGTGGTATTGCCTTCCTTTCGGGGAGGGTGATGCCATGCCTGGAAATGAGGAGAATCCCTTTGGCAGGTACGCTGTACATTCAACACATTCTGACTCCAGGCCAGAAAGGGGAGCTCTGAACCCGGTTTTCAGGGGAGCTTCTGGATCGCCCCCAAGGGCTAGGGGAACTCGGTACTGGGCCCTTCGGTTCTCAAGGGGATGTCACGGTGGCTGACCCGGTCCGTGGCCCTAAGGAAGTCCGTGTAGAAGGGAAAGGTCTTTAAAGGGGAAATGTTCGTGACGCCACCTGTGGTATTCGGTCAGGGTGACCGACGCTGCTTTAAGGGGTCCGCTGGGGTGATGTTATGGCAGCTAGATGGTATACCTTGCCACAGGTGACCTATATCCCCAGGGCTTCCCAGTGTGTAAGTGATGGATGGTGTGAGGCGCAGCGAAGAACGAGGACACAAGGTTGCAGTCTCTTTACCTTTTTACTGTAGGCTTCAGCATCCACAGTCCAGAGCACCAGATCACAGGGCAGGCAGAGTCCGGCCGGTTTGGAGGCAAATCCAGAGTCCCCTTATCCAGGTTGAAATCAGTAGCCTTCCTCTAGCGCCTGGGTGTTGTAGTACCTTACTGCTGAGCTTCTCATAAGGTCCTCACAACTGTGGTAGATGTTCTAGATGTTGTGTCTCTCTCTGTCCCCCAGATGGATAGGACAAACCCGTATGACCGGTGGCGTGAGGCTTTTTACAGGGACTCTATCATGCCCCAGCCTCTCGTGGTGCCACCTTGCCTCCTGGGTATAGGGCGGGCAGGTAATGTGAAATTAGCTGTCCTGACGGTCTCTGGAGCAAGGCATAAAGGACTGTTGCTCCCTCGGTGTTCCGGCTACCGGGATCCTGCGCCTCAGAAGGAGGCAGCCTGTGTAGGGCAGAACTCCTTCTGGTTTCCTCTCCTTTTGCTATGACTTCTCACGCTTTACAATACAGTTCTCTGTTCGTGTCTCTTTCTGGAAGCTGCCACACGTGGGGCAGGTGCAGCTCCGTGGCCTTCGGTCTAGGCTTCTGACAGGATCCCACCCCTGTCAGGGACCATTAACTGAGTGGAGCTCAGCTAGCAGCTGCCTGAGTGAAGCTCAGACAGCATCTGCCTAACTTTCTATCCAGACCACCAGTTTTACCTAATTGTGAAGAGTGACCTAATAAAAAGGAGCATAGCTCCCCCTGGTGGACTGGAGCAGGAAGTGTGTTGTGTGTTGGTGATACCTGGTAGTGAGATCTCCTTTATTGCCTCCAAACGTAACATCACTCCCCCCTAGAGGAGAATGATATTACTGCAATGACAAGGACCCTGGGGCGCTGCACTTCCCTAGATAATATACATTTTGGTCTGGAGGAGGAGTTAGTTAGTCTGGTGCAGACAAGGAACAGTGAAGGAGCACAGGAGAACTACAGAGCTGGAAGGGAGCCGTGACTGGGCTCCTTCCAGGCAGAGGAGCAGAAACCGGGCACCGGGAGCCCGAGGCTGTGTGGAACTATAAGTCCCAGAGCAGAACCGGAGGGCAGGAAGCTGAAAGTGACTTGCTCACACTACACTTGAGGTAAAGCAACATCCAGAGCCCAGAGTGACCATGTATAGAGACCCCAAGAGAATGGCTCACGTTGCCTACCATGCAGGGACTGTCCCAGGACAGACAGTAAATGAGGACCTTGTCAGGAAGCCACAGGCAGCAAGGGACTAGTAACCAGCGCATAGTGGAAGGCTCCCAAACTGACCTGGCAAAGGGATTCCTACTTGTTATCAGGCTGCCTGGACTCCATCGACACCTGTTGCCGGTACCCTAGACTGAGGCTGTCTACAACAGTAAACCAGGTAAAGAAACTGCAACCCTGTGTCCTTTGTTTATTGCCGGCACCACACCATCACTGCCCAGCACACCGGGTACCCTGGGGACCCAGCTTCACCTGTGGGAAGCGATACCATCTTGCTGCCATATCATCACCCTCAGGGGATCCCTTTAAGCAGCGTCGGTCACCCCTGACCGAGTACCACAGGTGGCGTAACGAACTTTTATTGCTTTACAACTTCTTTTAAAAACTATCCCTTTTACTTGGGCGCCCAGGGCCACAGTACGGGTCGCTGCCACCGTGACCACTGCTTTACCGACGACCGGACCCGGCACCGAGTACCCCTAGGCCCTGGCGGGCGACTCACCAGATAAATGTGATAAATGTTATGCTAAATGTTCCCAATAAAAGCTTCAACTCAATCCACAAAAAAGCAAGCACCCACTCAGGTCCCCACTCAGGTCTGTCATCTGTTAATGGAAATATAGGGGGCTTCCACGTTACTGGTAGCACCAAGACTCTGGAAAAGCGAAATGGTTCCTCACCCCCAAAAGAAATTCTGCAAATTCTCAGCTCCCAAATCCAAATGCCTCCCTTCTGAGCCCCAGTGTGCCTAAACAACATTTAGCGCCAACATGTTTGGCATTTCTGTAGTGATGACAGCCCGCTAACTTATGGGTGCATGCCTACCGAAGCATGGGCCATAACGTACTGGTGACTGCAACATATTGGTCACTACAGCGGCAGTTTGCAATTTCCACTCAGCAACATCCACTACTGAATCTCTCCTTATGGCTAAGCAGTACTGTACAGCCACATATGGGGTATTTCTACATTCAGCAGAAATTGTGGGACACATTTTGGTGCCATTTTTACCATTTTTAAAGTATGAAAATGTAAAATTTGTGGCTAACACACAATCTTGGTGGTAAAAAAGTAAATTATCTTTTCATCACTGCCCAATGGTATAAAATTCTGTGACACACCTGTGGTGTCAATATGATCACTGCACCCCTAGATGAATTCATTGAGAAGCTTAGTTTGTAAAATGGGGTCACTTATGGGGGGGGGGGGCACATCAGGGGCTCTCCAAATGCAACATGGCATCTGCTAATTATTCCAGTAAATTTTACATTCAAAAAGTCAAATGGCGGTCTTTCCCTTCCAAGCCCTGCTGTGTACCCAAACAGTTGTTTTCCTCCACATATTGGGTATCTGCGCACTCAGGATAAATTGTGCAACAAATTGTATGGAGCAATTTCTCCTTTTACCCTTATGAAATTGCAAAATTTGGAGCTAAAAAGATTTTTGCAGGAAAAATTAGATTATTTTATTTTCACGACTTTACGTTATAAACATCTGTGAAGCACCTGGGGATTCAAGGTGTTCAATAACTTTTAGATAAGTTTCCAAAGGGGTTTAGTTTCCAAAATGGTGTCCCTTGTTGGGGTTTCCACTGTTTAGGCACATCAGGGGCTCTCCAAATGTGACATGGCATCCGCTAATTTTTCCAGTAAATTTTACATTCAAAAAGTCAAATGGTGCTCCTTCCCTTCCAAGCCTTGCTGTGTACCCAAACAGTTGTTTTCTTCCACATATTGAGTATCTGCACACTCAGGATAAATTGTGCAACAAGTTGTATGGAGCAATTTCTCCTTTTACCCCTATGAAAATGTAAAATTTGAAGCTAAAAAAGATTTATCTGGGAAAAATGTGATTATTTTTATTTTCACGGCTTTACGTTATAAACATCTGTGAAGCACTTGTGGGTTCAAGGTGCTCAATACACATGTAGATAAGTTCCCTGATGGGTCTAGTTTTCAAAATGGTGTCACTTGTTGGGGGTTTCTTCTGTTTAGGCACATCAGGGGCTTTTCAAACATGACATGGTTTCAGCTAATTATGCAAGCAAATTTTACATTCAAAAAGTGAAATGGCGTTCCTTCCCTTCCAAGTCCTGCTGTGTGCCCAAACATTAGATCTCCCTCAGATATGGGGTATCGGCATGCTCAGGAGAAATTTCACAACCAATTTTACGGTCCATTTTCTCCTTTTCTGTTACCATCGTGAAAGTAAGAAGAAATGGGTCTAGAGGAATTTTTTTGTGAAAGAAAAGTAAATGTTTATTTTTCCTTCCACATTCTAAAAATTCCTGTGAAGCACCTGAAGGGTTAACAAACTTCTTGAATGTGGTTTTGAGCGCCTTGAGGGGTGCAGTGTTTAGAATGGTGTCACTTTTGGGTATTTCCTGTCATATAGGCCCCTCGCAGTCACTTCAAATATGAGGTGGTCCCTAAAAAAATGGTTTTGCAAATATTGTTGTAAAAATGAGAAATCGCTGATCAACTTTTAACCCTTATAACGTCCTAACAAAAAAAAACAGCTATGTTTCAAATATTGTGCTGATGTAAAGTAGACATGTGAGAAATGTTATTTATTAACTATGACTCTCTGATTTAATGGCATAAAAATTAAAAGTTTGAAAATTGTGAAAGTTTCGCCAAATTTCCATCTTATTCACAAATAAATGCAAGTCATATCAAAGAAATTTTACCACTATCATGAAGTACAATATGTCCTGAAAAAACAATCTCAGAATCAGTGGAATCCATTTAAGCATTTCAGAGTTATAACCTCATAAAGTGACACTGGTCAGAATTGTACAATTTGGCTTGGTCATTAAGGTCAAAATTTGTTTGATAATTAGGGGTTATTGCAATAGCGCCATCTAGTGGGCAAATCTGTAAATATTTAAATTCGTGATTAGAAGCACCATCTCGATTGGAAAGAACATGCGCATGAAAATAGGTACAGAGCTGCAAAATAATATAGAACACTATTGCACAAGTGTGGGTAAAGATAAACACTGCTCAAAGAAATAAAGGGAACACTTAAACAACAGAATATAACTCCAAGTAAATCAAACTTCTATGAAATCAAATTGTTCACTTAGGAAGCAACACTGTTTGACAATCAGTTTCACATGCTATTGTGTAAATGGAATAGACAACAGATGGAAATTATTGGCAATTATCAAGACACACTCAATAAAGGAGTGGTTCTGCAGGTAGGGACCACGAACCACATCTCAGTACCAATACATTCTGGCTGATGTTTTGGTCACTTTTGAATGTTGGTTGTGCTTTCACACTTGTGGTAGCATAAGACGGACTCTACAACCCATACAAGTGGCTCAGGTAGTGCAGCTCATCCAGGATGGAACATCAATGCAAGCTGTGGCAAGAAGGTTTGCTGGGTCTGTCAGTGTAGTGTCCAGAGGCTGGAGGTGCCACCAGGAGACAGGCCAGTACACCAGGAGATGTGGAGGGGGCCGTAGGAGGGCAACAACCCAGCAAAAGGACCGCCACCTCAGCCTTTGTGCAAGGAGGAACAGGAGGAACACTGCCAGAGCCCTGCAAAATGAGCTCCAGCAGGCCACAAATGTGCATGTGGAGCGCCCCGTCAGGGCAAGGGGGATACTCGGTACCATCACAGGGGGATGTCACGGTGGCTGACCCGGTCCGTGGCCCTGGGACGTCCGTATAAAAGGGAAAGGTCTTTAAAGGGATAAGGTTTATGTTTGTGACGCCACCTGTGGTATTCGGTCAGGGTGACCGACGCTGCTTTAAGGGGTCCGCTGGGGTGATGTTATGGCAGCTAGATGGTATACCTTCCCACAGGTGAAGTATATCCTCAGGGCTTCCCGGTATGTAGATGGTAGAATGGTGATAGGTGCAATGAAGAACAAGGACACAGGATTGCAGTCTCTTTACCTTGTTTACTGTTGGTTTCAGCAGACACAGTCCAGGGCACCAGATCAAAGGGCAGGTAGAGTCCGGCCGGTATGGAGGCAAGTCCAGAGTCCCCTTGTCCAGGTGGAAATCAATAGCCTTCCCTTGCGCTGTAGTGGTGTAGTCCCTTACTGCATAAGCTTCAAATAAGGTCCTCACAGATGTGGTGTTTCGCTATCTGTCCCCGTTGTCGGATAGGACAAAACCCGTATGACTGGTGGCTTGAGGCGGTTTATAGGGACTCTAGCATGCCCCAGCCTCTGAGGGGTGCCACCGTGCCTCCTGGGTGTAGGTGCGGACAGGTAACATGCAATTAGCTGTCCTGCCGGTCTCTGAAGTAAGGCGTAGAGGTCCTTACTACCTCGGTGTTCCGGCTACCGGTTATCTGCGCCTCAGAAGGAGGCAGCCTGCTCGGGGCTGGTCCCCTTCTGGTATCCTCTCCTGTGCTTTGCTTTCCTGCATGCTCACTGCAACATATCCTGCTTTCTCAAATGTCTCCTTCTGCAGCTCTTAGGGCATGCACAGCTCCGTGGACCCTCTATCCTCCTCACATGGCTGTCTGGAACTAACTAACTCTCCCTACAGACCACCAGTTATATATATATGGGGAGTCACCTAGTAAATACGATCAAAAGCTCCCCCTGGTGGCCTGGAGTGTGAATGTGTTGCATGCTTGTGGTACCTGGATGCAGTTATCCTTCCTTGCCTCCAAACGTAACATCACTCTCCCCTGGAGGAAAGCAATGCCACTGTGACGACCAGGACCCTGAGGCGCCACACATGAGTCTGCACATACGGTTAGAAACAGACTCCATGAGGATGGTCTGAGTGCCCGACATCCACAGAAGGGGGTTGTGCTCACAGCCCAACACCGTGCAGAACACTTGGCATTTGCCACAGAACACCAGGATTGATAAATTCGCCACTGGCGCCCTGTGCTCTTCACAGATGAAAGCAGGTTCACACTGAGCACATGTGACAGACGTGACAGAGTCTGGAGACGCCGTGGAGAGCGATCTGCTGCCTGCAACATCCTTCAGCATGACCGGTTTGGCAGTGGGTCAGTAATGGTTCGGGGTGGCATTTCTTTGGAGGGCGGCACAGCCCTCCATGTGCTCGCCAGAGGTAGCCTGACTGCCATTAGGTACTGAGATGAGATCCTCAGACCCCTTGTGAGACCATAAGCTGGTGCGGTAGGCCCTGGGTTCCTCCTAATGCAGGACAATGCAGACCTCATGTGGCTGGAGTGTGTCAGCAGTTCCTGCAAGATGAAGGCATTGAAGCTATGGACTGGCCCGCCCATTCCCCAGACCTGAATCTGATTGAACTCATCTGGGACATCATGTCTCGCTCCATCCACCAGCGTCATGTTGCACCACAGACTGTCCAGGAGTTGGCGGATGCTTTAGTCCAGGTCTGGGAGGAGATCCCTCAGGAGACCATCCGCCGCCTCATCAGGAGCATGCCCAGGTGTTGTAGGGAGGTCATACAGGCACGTGGGGGCCACACACACTACTAAGCATCATTTCATTGTCTTGAGGCATTTCCACTGAAGTTGGGTAACCCTGTAACTTCATTTTCCACTTTGATTTTGAGCATCATTCCAACTCCAGACCTCCGTGGGATATTAGTTGTGATTTACATTGATAATTTTTAGGTTTTATTGTTCTCAACACATTCCACTATGTAATGAATAAAGATTTACAACTGGAATATTTCATTCAGTGATATCTAGGATGTGGGATTTTAGTGTTCCCTTTATTTTTTTGAGCAGTGTATATATATATATATATATATATATATATATATATAAATACACAGACCAAAAGTTTGGACTCACCTTCTCATTTAAAAATGTTTCTGTACTTTCATGACTATGAAAATTGTACATTCACACTGAAGGCATCAAAACTATGAATTAACACATGTGGAATTATATACTAAACAAAAAAGTGTGAAACAACTGAAATTATGTCTTATATTCTAGGTTCTTCAAAGTAGCCACCTTTTGCATTGATGACTGCTTTGCACACTCTTGGCATTCTCTTGATGAGCTTCAAGAGGTAGTCACTGGGAATGGTCTTCCAACAATCTTGAAGGAGTTCCCAGAGATGCTTAGCACTTGTTGGCCCTTTTGCCTTCACTCTGCCGTCCAGCTCACCCCAAACCATTTCGATTGGGTTCAGGTCTGGTGACTGTGGAGTCCCGGTCATCTGGTGTAGCACCCCATCACTCTCCTTCTTGGTCAAATAGCCCTTACACAGCCTGGAGGTGTGTTTGGGGTCATTGTCCTGTTGAAAAATAATTGATGGTCAAACTAAACGCAAACCGGATGGAATAGCATGCCGTTGCAAGATGCTGTGGTAGCCATGCTGGTTCAGTATGCCTTCAATTTTTAATAAATCCCCAACAGTGTCACCAGCAAAGCACCCCCACACCATCAAACCTCCTCCTCCATGCTTCACGGTGGGAACCAGGCACGTAGAGTCCATCCATTCACCTTTTCTGCGTCGCACAAAGACACGGTGGTTTGAACCAAAGTTCTCAAATTTGGACTCATCAGACCAAAGCACAGATTTTCACTGGTCTAATGTCCATTCCTTGAGTTCTTTAGCCCAAACAAGTCTATTCTGCTTGTTGCCTGTCCTTAGCAGTGGTTTCCTAGCAGCTATTTTACCATGAAGGCCTGCTGCACAAAGTCTCCTCTTAACAGTTGTTGTAGAGTTGTGTCTGCTGCTAGATCTCTGTGTGGCATTAACCTGGTCTCTAATCTGAGCTGCTATTAACCTGCGATTTCTGAGGCTGGTGACTCGGATAAACTTATCCTCAGAAGCAGAGGTGACTCTTGGTCTTCCTTTCCTGGGGTGGTCCTCATGTGAGCCAGTTTCTTTGTAGCGCTTGATGGTTTTTGCCACTGCACTTGGGGACACTTTCACAGTTTGCCCTATTTTTCGGACTGACTGACCTTCATTTCTTAAAGTAATAATGGCCACTCGTTTTTCTTTACTTAGTTGCTTTTTTCTTGCCATAATACAAATTCTAACAGTCTATTCAGTAGGACTATCAGCTGTGTATCCACCAGACTTCTGCACAACACAACTGATGGTCCCAACCCCATTTATAAGGCAAGAAATCCCACTTATTAAACCTGACAGGGCACACCTGTGAAGTGAAAACCATTCCCGGTGACTACCTCTTGAAGCCCATCAAGAGAATGCCAAGAGTGTGCAAAGCAGTCATCAAAGCAAAAGGTGGCTACTTTGAAGAACCTAGAATATAAGACATATTTTCAGTTGCTTCACACTTTTTTGTTAAGTATATAATTCCACATGTGTTAATTCATAGTTTTGATGCCTTCAGTGTGAATGTACTATTTTCATAGTCATGAAAATACAGAAAAATCTTTAAATGAGAAGGTGTGTCCAAACTTTTTGGTCTGTACGGTATATATATATATATATATATATATATATATATATATATATATATATATATATATATATACTGTATATATATATATATATATATATATGTATATATATATATATATATATATATATATATATACACAGTAGGGAAGGGCTAACTAAGGAATCCATAAGTCATATGCTGTGTGCATGTACAAAATAGTACTAATTAAGCTAAAGTGCCCAAGCTTATGTCTGTGCAACATAATGCATGTGGAAAACATAAGTATGCCAGACAGAGGAAGCACATGTTATATGTACTTAGATAAAGTGCAAATGCAATAGCAAAAAAATCAGTGATGTACATTAAATAATGTATACTCAGGTTGTTGGTGATACTAAAACAAGGAGGTCCTTGTCTGTGCATCTACAGTTTCTAACAGGTATTCTGCCTTTTACTTTTTAGAGAGCCCCATATATGTGCTTGTTTTAGCCTCACCAACCTTATTTAAATATTTACAGATTTGCACACTAGATGGCGCCATTGCATTAAATTGATATTTATAGTAATTTAGTTATTTCTGTACTCAGCATTGATAATTACCTGTGATAAACACTATGCATTTATGATTACTGTACCTGCCCTGGCCTTACTCTGCTCTTATTCTCCCTTTCTTATTATCAATTTTATTGGTTTTTAATGTTAATGTAATAAAGATTTATTAATTTTATTTGGGCTTGTTTTGCTTCCCCCTTTTTTGGATATATTAGATGCTATTGGAAGTATCGCTATTTAATTATTGGTCACATAAAGGTATTGATAATAATGAAATAGGCCTATAGGACTCAAATAATTGAGGGTATTTGTCCTCTTTTGGGAAGTACAGTAATTATCGCCTCTTGCATAGAGGGCAGGAGGGAACCTTCTCATAAGGAGTGACTGAATACTTGTAGTACATTAGGAAGCAATATATTAATGTAACATTTATAGTCCTCAGCTGGGATCCCATCTTCTCCAGGGGCTTTGTCGCCTGGTATATCTGATAAGGCTTTCTCTAATTCCTCCAAAAGTAAGGGTTTATCAAGCGAACATTTATCTTCTTCAGTCATGAGGGTAATTTGACTATATCCAGAAATGTCCGGATATTTCCTTCTGTAGATTGAGTCTTTGAGGAGTATAAAAATGAAAATAAGACTTCCAAAATCTCACCCATAGAAGTTACCAAGAAGCCATTATCCGATTATAGACTATACATATGAAAGGAATGCCTTTGGGCAAATGTGACAAGCATCAATAAATGCCCCACTCTTTCCCCTTTCTCAAAAGGTCACTTTTTGAAAGGCCATTTTCCATTGTTTTGTTGGAGAATTTGATTAGCAAGAGTTTGGGCTTCTTTAAACCTATTTTGAGTGGAGGATGAAGGACTTTCTACCAAATGAATTTCTGTGTTTCTGAGTTACAGGAAAACCACCTGATCTGCTTTTTTTGTTTTCATTTTACTCCCAGCTATCTTTTAATGAAAAGACCCCTCAAATAAGCTTTCATGGTCTCCCATACCACTGAAACAGACATTGTCCCATCATTAGATTGGAAAAACTCTTTCAAATTAGAAGATATCTTATCTAAATTTATAATTTGTAGCCAGAAAGCATTTAGCCTCCACATTTTGGGGGAGGTCCTGCCCATAAAAAAGTGATACACAAAGTGGACAGTGGTTTGAGCTGACACTTGGTAAGTATTGAATGTCCCTAACTAGCCCATCCATCAGGGAGTTACCCGAAGCTAGGTCAATACGTCAAAGGGAGTTATGAGTTGTAGAACAGCAGGAATATTGAGAGACTTTCGGAAACTTGCTTCTCCACAAATCTATCAGCGCCGACTCTTTAATATATGACTCAAAGGGAGTTGTATTGCCCTCTACTTTACTAGCATTGAAGGGTGGCACAGGGCCAATTTGCTGTGGGCATAAACTGAGTTCACTGTGCCCTGAAGCCCCTCTTCTAAACAGGAGTCTGTCAGGTATGGAGCTGTGGCTTTGGTGCTTTATTGACTGTTCCTTCAGGAGTATTTTCTACCTCCTTGTCCATGGTTCCAGCTGCAGCTTCAGACAAGATAGGAGACCTTGGGTCCAGGTTAACAGGTTCAGCTTTCCTGTGCTGTTCAGTTACACACGGCTGCAGCATCCAGAATAAGATATAGTCCCATTTTAGTTATGTTTCCTTTTGTTTCCTGTCCTGTCAGTCTTGTCTTCTTTCTGCATGACTTGTCTCTAGCCCAACTGTCCTACCCGGCCCTAGGGACCCTTCTCCTGGCATAACAACTTCCCTGAGGACCACCATCCTTTCCTTTCTCTGTGACCCAACCAACATCTTTTTCACAGAGGGGACAGGGGTATGGTTCTCAATACCCCTTCCGGACCTCAAGCCCAAGACTGTCCCAGCGTCCAGACGAAACTTAGAATGTGTCCTCTTTCTATAGGGAAACCCGGACTGACATCACCCATTCATATCTGCTGCATCTGCCTCTTCTTGAACCTGCTAACAGTGTCTTGTCCAGTTTTACTCCCCTTCTCTGACTAGACTCCACTCTGAATTGAACTTCTACATGACTCAGTCCTACACTCTAATTGCCCCTCTTAACCCGGAAACTTTTCTTAGAAAAACTGGTCCCAAACTGTGAGCTAATCCCAACCCTATTAACTATTTAATCCCTAGTGTAGTGCAAGCTGTATTCCTGTACTTAGTGTGGTACCCCTACTGGACAGACCTCCTGTATTCCCAGGGACAAGCTTAGGCAAATCCTATAGGAGAACCGAACACACACCGGCCAGGAATATAATAAAACCCTTTTTATCACACATATAAATATACACACATTAACATCAGTACATTAAACTACAAACAACATCACAACAACCCTCCTGTTGCCACAACGTCTTCATCAACCCAGCCTCCCTAAAGCATCATGCCTTCCCTTGTCCCATTGACCACCTATAATATTGTTGACATCGCCCATAATCAGCATTGGTATACCCTGATGTGCTGATAAGGCTATTATTTTTTGCAGTACCCTAATACTGTATGGAGGTGGGATGTACACCGAAACAACAGAAACCACCATATCAAGTACCCTACATGTTAGATATACAAATTGCCCGTCAATATCTGTATTAACATTTACTAGCTCAAATGGGACCACCGAGTGCATTAATAGACACCCCTCTAGAATACGATGAGAATATAGAGGGATAATATGCCTGCATCCACCTCCTGTCCACCAAGGATGTTCTTTCTTTTGTAAGGTGTGTTTCCAGAAGACATATTATAGAAGGGTTATAGGATTGAATATACTGAAAAATTGCAGCTCTTTTTACCCAGTCTAGGAGACCTCTGACGTTCCAACTTAACATTTCAATTGTTACTGAAATTTTGTCTGATGTCAAAGGATTTACCCAGTAACCTACTATCTATTAAACTGTTTGGTACATTTTCTTAATTTAAACTGTGCAACACTTTGTACTGAAATATGACAACAAAAAGTGGGATAAAACAAAGTCCCCATATCTCACCCCCCTTCCTTCTTTCTTCTCTCCCACATAAAGGTGCAAGTAGTAAAATGTCCCTCTCCTGCTGAGAGAGCAGGCGAACATACTCCCAGTGCGTGTGAAAAAACTCCATCTTGTATCAAAAGTGTATACGAAGGCTTCCCATTCTTACATTCCTCCTCTGCTACTTTCTTATCAAGGAGTTTTACTGTTATGTTGGGCTGTTGGTTAGGAGCACTAGAAATGACCAGATGAGCAAACTAGCAATACAGGACGAGCTCTGGGAAGTGGGAGCTCTGCTGACCGCAACGCTAATCCTATCACAACAACTAGAAATAGCCGTGGAGCGTTCCTGACTCTGCCTAGACGCCTCTTTACAGCCTAAGAGCTAACTACCCCTAAAGATAGAAAATACAGCCTACCTTGCCTCAGAGAAATTCCCCAAAGAAATAGGCAGCCCCCACATATATTGACTGTGAGTTAAGATGGAAGTCACAAACACAGGAATTAAATAGATTTCAGCATAGGAGGCCAGACTGAACTAAAAAGACTGAGGATAGAAAACAAAAAACCACGCAGAGTGTGCAAAAGAAACCACCGCACCGACTCACGGCGCGGTGGTGCCACTCTGCTCCCAGAGCTTCCAGCAAACAAGATTAAATATAATAGCAAGCTGGACAAAAACACAGTGGTAACAAATAAGCTAGCAGGGACTAAGCTTTTGCTGAAGTAGACAGGTCATCTGAAAGATCCAAGTGAACTAAACCAGTACTAGGACATTGACAGCTGGCATCAAGTAAGGATCTGAGTGGAGTTAAATAGAACAGCCAGCCAAGGCCTGAACGAGATCAGCTGGAGAAGGAATCTCAGAACCAGCAGCTCCACTCACAGCCACCAGAGGGAGTCCATGAACAGAACTCGCCGAAGTACCATTCATAACCACAGGAGGGAGCTCGAGAACAGAATTCACAACAGTACCCCCCACCTTGAGGAGGGGTCACCGAACCCTCACCAGAGCCTCCAGGCCGCTCCGGACGAGCCAAATGAAAGGCACGAACAAGATCGGCAGCATGAACATCAGAGGCATCTACCCAGGAATTATCCTCCTGACCATAACCTTTCCACTTGACTAGGTACTGAAGTTTCCGTCTCGAAATACGAGAATCCAAAATCTTCTCCACCACATACTCCAACTCCCCCGCAACCAACACCGGGGCAGGAGGATCAACGGAGGGAACCATAGGAGCCACATATCTCCGCAACAACGACCTATGGAACACATTATGGATGGCGAAAGAAGCTGGAAGGTCCAAACGAAATGACACAGGATTAATAATTTCAGAAATCTTATAAGGACCAATGAAACGAGGCTTAAACTTAGGAGACGAAACCTTCATAGGAACAAAACAAGACGACAACCAAACCAAATCCCCAACACGAAGTCGGGGACCAACACAGCGACGGCGGTTAGCGAAACGTTGAGCCTTCTCCTGGGACAATGTCAAATTGTCCACTACGTGAGTCCAAATTTGCTGCAACCTGTCCACCACAGAATCCACACCAGGACAGTCCGAAGGCTCAACCTGCCCTGAAGAAAAACGAGGGTGGAAACCAGAATTACAGAAAAAAGGCGAAACCAAAGTGGCCGAGCTGGCCCGATTATTAAGGGCGAACTCAGCCAAAGGCAAGAAGGACACCCAATCATCCTGATCAGCAGAAACAAAGCATCTCAGATATGTTTCCAAAGTCAGATTGGTTCGTTCGGTTTGGCCACTTGTCTGAGGATGGAAAGCTGAAGAAAAAGACAAATCAATGCCCATCTTAGCACAAAAGGACCGCCAAAATCTTGAAACAAACTGGGAACCTCTGTCCGACACGATGTTCTCCAGAATGCCATGTAAACGAACCACATGCTGGAAAAACAATGGAACCAAATCAGAGGAGGAAGGCAATTTAGGCAAAGGTACCAAATGGACCATCTTAGAGAAGCGATCACAAACCACCCAGATAACTGACATCCTCTGAGAGACAGGGAGATCTGAAATAAAATCCATGGAAATATGCGTCCAGGGCCTTTTCGGGACCGGCAAGGGCAAAAGCAACCCACTGGCACGAGAACAGCAGGGCTTAGCCCGAGCACAAGTCCCACAGGACTGCTCAAAAGAATGCACATCTCGTGACAAGGAAGGCCACCAAAAGGATCTAGCCACCAAATCTCTGGTACCAAAGATTCCAGGATGACCAGCCAACACCGAACAATGAACCTCAGAGATAACTCTACTAGTCCATCTATCAGGGACAAACAGCTTCTCCGCTGGGAAACGGTCAGGTCTATCAGCCTGAAACTCCTGCAGCACCCGACGCAAATCAGGGGAGATGGCAGACAAAATTACCCCCTCTTTGAGAATACCAGCCGGCTCAGGAACTCCCGGAGAATCAGGTACAAAACTCCTTGAAAGGGCATCAGCCTTCACATTCTTAGAACCCGGAAGGTACGAAACCACAAAATTGAAGCGGGAGAAAAACAGCGACCATCGAGCCTGTCTAGGATTCAACCGCTTGGCAGACTCGAGATAAGTCAGATTCTTGTGATCCGTCAAGACCACCACACGATGTTTGGCTCCTTCAAGCCAATGTCGCCACTCCTCAAACGCCGACTTCATAGCCAACAACTCTCGATTACCCACATCATAATTGCGCTCAGCAGGCGAAAACTTTCTAGAAAAGAAAGCACATGGTTTCATCACAGAGCCATCAGAACCTCTTTGAGACAAAACAGCCCCTGCTCCAATCTCAGAAGCATCCACCTCGACCTGAAACGGGAGCAAAACATCTGGCTGACACAACACAGGGGCAGAAGAAAAACGACGCTTCAGCTCCTGAAAAGCCTCAACGGCCGCAGAGGACCAATTGACCACATCAGCACCTTTCTTGGTTAAATCAGTTAATGGTTTAACAACACTAGAAAAATTAGCGATGAAGCGACGGTAAAAATTAGCAAAGCCCAGAAATTTCTGAAGGCTCTTCACAGAAGTAGGCTGAGTCCAATCATAAATGGCCTGAACTTTAACAGGGTCCATCTCGATAGTAGAAGGGGAAAAAATGAAGCCCAAAAATGAAACCTTCTGAACTCCAAAGAGACATTTAGACCCCTTCACAAACAAGGAATGAGCACGAAGGACCTGGAACACCATTCTGACCTGCTTCACATGAGACTCCCAATCGTCCGAAAAGACCAAAATATCATCCAAATATACAATCATGAATCTATCCAGGTACTTTCGGAAGATGTCATGCATAAAGGACTGAAACACAGATGGAGCATTAGAAAGCCCGAATGGCATCACCAAGTACTCAAAATGGCCCTTGGGCGTATTAAATGCTGTTTTCCATTCGTCGCCCCGTTTAATACGCACAAGATTATACGCTGTTGTGGATTCTGTTTGTGGGCTCCCTCTGGTGGTTACTGCTGGTACTGGGTGACTTTGGTGGGTTGCGGCCTTTGGTTTCCACCTGTCCATCAGAGGCTGGGTGTTTCCTATTTTACCTGGCCTTTCTGTCATTCCCTTGCCGGCTATCAATGTATTCAGATGTGCTCTGTTTGGTTCCTGCCTACCTGCTCCCAGATCTTTCAGGATAAGCTAAGTGCTGATTTTCAGTTGTTTGGTTTTTTGTCCAGCTTGCTTATTATGTCTCTATGCTAGCTGGTAGCTCTAGTGGACTGAGGTTCTCCCCATGTGCCATGAGTTGGCACATGGGTTCTTGTAATCTCAGGATGGTTTTTTTTTGATTAGGGTTTTTTGCTGACCGCTCAGTCCCCTTTTGTATCGTTCTGCTTTCTAGTTTACAGCGGGCCTCAATTTGCTAAATCTATATATATCATCTCTATGTGTGTGCCTTCCTCTCATTTCACCGTCAATACATGTGAGGGGGCAACTATATCTTTTGGGGTTCATTCCTCTGGAGGCAAGTGAGGTCTTTATTTTCTCTGCAGTACTAGTTAGCTCTTAGGCTGGTGCGTGGCGTCTAGAACCAACGTAGGCACGCTCCCTGGCTATCTCTAGTTGCGTTTGTCAGGCGTAGGGCAGCGGTCAGCCCAGGTTCCATCACCCTAGAGCTCGTCCGTTATTTATTTGTACTTTGCTTGTCCTGTGCTATCCCTAGCCATTGGGGATTCATGACAATACGCCCCTCGAAGATCTATCTTGGTGAACCAGCTAGCTCCCTTAATCCGAGCAAACAAATCAGACAGTAGCGGCAAAGGGTACTGAAATTTGATGGTGATTTTATTAAGAAGGCGGTAATCTATACATGGTCTCAGAGAACCATCCTTCTTGGCCACAAAAAAGAACCCTGCTCCCAACGGTGACGACGACGGGCGAATATGCCCTTTCTCCAAGGACTCCTTTATATAACTCCGCATTGCAGCGTGTTCTGGCACAGATAAATTGAACAGTCGGCCCTTCGGAAACTTACTACCAGGAATCAAATTAATAGCACAATCGCAATCCCTATGAGGAGGTAGGGCACTGGATTTGGGCTCATCAAATACATCCCGGTAATCTGACAAGAACTCAGGGACTTCAGAAGGATGGGAAGACGAAATAGACAACAATGGGACATCCCCATGTACCCCTTGACAACCCCAACTGGATACAGACATTGATTTCCAATCCAATACAGGATTATGGACCTGTAGCCATGGCAAACCCAAAACGACCACATCATGCAGATTATGCAACACCAAAAAGCGAATATCCTCCTGATGTGCAGGAGCCATGCACATGGTCAATTGAGTCCAGTACTGAGGCTTATTCTTGGCCAAAGGTGTAGCATCAATTCCTCTCAATGGAATAGGATACTGCAAGGGCTCCAAGAAAAAACCACAGCGCCTGGCAAACTCCAAGTCCATCAAATTCAGGGCTGCGCCTGAATCCCCAAATGCCATAACAGAATAGGACGACAAAGAGCAAATCAGAGTAACGGACAAAAGAAATTTTGGCTGTACCGTACCAATGGTGGCAGACCTAGCGAACCGTTTAGTGGGCTTAGGACAATCAGAGATAGCATGAGTGGAGTCACCACAGTAAAAACACAGCCCATTCTGACGTCTGTATTCATGCCGTTCAGCTCTGGTCAAGGTCCTATCACATTGCATAGGCTCAGGCTTCTGCTCAGAAAACACCGCCAAATGGTGCACATTTTTGCGCTCACGTAAGCGTCGATCGATCTGAATGGCCAAGGACATAGACTCATTCAGACCAGCAGGCGTGGGGAATCCCACCATAACATCCTTAAGGGCTTCAGAAAGACCCTTTCTGAAAATTGCCGCCAGAGCACACTCATTCCACTGAGTAAGCACAGACCACTTTCTGAACTTCTGACAATATACCTCCGCTTCATCCTGACCCTGACACAAAGCCAGCAAAATTTTCTCTGCCTGATCCACGGAATCTGGTTCATCATAAAGCAATCCAAGCGCCAGAAAAAACGCATCTACATTACGCAATGCAGGATCTCCTGGCGCAAGGGAAAATGCCAAGTCTTGAGGGTCGCCACGTAGCAAAGAAATAATAATTTTTACTTGCTGAATGGGGTCACCAGAGGAGCGGGGTTTCAAAGCAAAAAACAGTCTACAATTATTCTTGAAATTCAGGAACTTAGATCTATCCCCAGAAAACAAATCAGGAATTGGAATTCTGGGTTCTAACATCGGGTTCTGAACTACATAATCTTGAATGCTTTGTACCCTTGCAGTGAGTTGATCCACACAAGAGGACAGACCTTGAATGTCCATATCTACACCTGTGTCCTGAACCACCCAGAGGTTAAGGGGAAAAGAAATACAAAACACACTGCAGAGAAAAAAAAATGGTCTCAGAACTTCTCTTATCCCTCTATTGAGATGCATTAACACTTTGTGGGCCAGCTGTACTGTTATCTTGGGCTGGTGGTTAGGAGCACTAGAAATGACCAGATGAGCAAACTAGCAATACAGGACGAGCTCTGGGAAGTGGGAGCTCTGCTGACCGCAACGCTAATCCTATCACAACAACTAGAAATAGCCGTGGAGCGTTCCTGACTCTGCCTAGACGCCTCTTCACAGCCTAAGAGCTAACTACCCCTAAAGATAGAAAATACAGCCTACCTTGCCTCAGAGAAATTCCCCAAAGAAATAGGCAGCCCCCACATATATTGACTGTGAGTTAAGATGGAAGTCACAAACACAGGAATGAAATAGGTTTCAGCATAGGAGGCCAGACTGAACTAAACAGACTGAGGATAGAAAAGGTATCTTTGCGGTCAGCATAAAAAACTAACAAAAAACCACGCAGAGTGTGCAAAAGAAACCACCGCACCGACTCACGGCGCGGTGGTGCCACTCTGCATCCCAGAGCTTCCAGCAAACAAGATTAAATATAATAGCAAGCTGGACAAAAACACAGTGGTAACAAATAAGCTAGCAGGGACTTAGCTTTTGCTGAAGTAGACAGGTCATCTGAAAGATCCAAGTGAACTAAACCAGTACTAGAACATTGACAGCTGGCATCAAGTAAGGATCTGAGTGGAGTTAAATAGAACAGCCAGCCAAGACCTGAACGAGATCAGCTGGAGAAGGAATCTCAGAACCAGCAGCTCCACTCACAGCCACCAGAGGGAGTCCATGAACAGAACTCGCCGAAGTACCATTCATAACCACAGGAGGGAGCGCGAGAACAGAATTCACAACATTTTACATTGAGTTTAGATCAAATGAATAATATGTTTCAATGAAATGATTATTCATCCTATAATATTAAATATAACCAGAGGTTGAACAATGGGACAGATAAACCCGGAGTCCAACATTTTGTTGTATTCATAAGTGAACAAATTTCCCCAAGAAAAAAAAAATGTAAAATAGGAATATACACAAAAATGATACCCACATAGCATATCACACCATCACAAATAGTATTCTGAGAACAATGGAGGGCTCTACTGAGTTATTTAAATGTCAATAGAACTCTGAGAACAATAGGAGAGTTCTACCTGGTTATTTAAATATCAAAAGAATTCTAAGAACAATGGAGGGTTCTACTGAGTAATTTAAATGTCAATAGAATTCCGGGAACAATAGAGGTGTTCTACTGGGTTATTTAAATATCAATAGAATTCCGATAATAATGGGACAGTTTTACTGCGTTATTTATATTTCAATAGAATTCTGAGACCAATGGGAGAGTTCTCCTGGGTTATTTAAATATCAATAGTATTCCGAGAACAATGGAGGACTGTACTGAGTTATTTAAATGTCAAAAGAACTCCGAGAACAACAGGACTGTTCTATTGCATTATTTAAATATCAATAGAATTCCGAGAACAATGGAGAGTTCTGCTAAGTTATTTAAATGTCAATAGAACTCCGAGAACAATAGAAATGTTCTACTGGGTTATTTAAATATCAATAGAATCCCGAGAACAATGGGATAGTTCTACTGGATTATTTAAATATCAATAGAATTCTGAGAACAATGGAGCATTCTACTAATTTATTTAAATGTTAGAAGAACTGTGAGAACAATAGAGGTGTTCTACTGGATTATTTAAATATCAATAGAATTCCGAGAACAATGGAGGGTTGTACTGAGTTATTTTAATGTCTAAATAATTCGGAGGACAATAGGAGTATTCCACTGGGTTATTTAAATATCAATAGTATTCCGAGAACAATGTAGGGTTCTACTGAGTTATTTAAATAACAATAGAACTCCGAGAACAATAGAAGTGTTCTACTGGGCTATTTAAATATCAATAAAATTCCGAGAACAATCGGATAGTTCTACTGGATTTTTTAAATATCAATAGAATTCTGAAAACAATGGAACGTTCTACTAATTTATTTAAATGTTAGTAGAACTTTGAGAACAATAGAGGTATTCTACTAGGTTATTTAAATATCAATAGAATTCCGAGAACAAAGGGAGAGTTCTACTGGATTATTTAAATATCAATAGAATTCCGAGAACAATGGAGGGTTGTACTGAGTTATTTTAATGTCTAAATAATTCCGAGGGCAATAGGAGTATTCCACTGGGTTATTTAAATATCAATAGTATTCCGAGAACAATGTAGGGTTCTATTGAGTTATTTAAATAACAATAGAACTCCGAGAACAATAGAAGTGTTCTACTGGGCTATTTAAATATCAATAAAATTCCGAGAACAATGGGAGAGTTATATTGTGTTATTTAAATATCAATAGAATTATAAGAACAATGTAGGGTTCTTCTGAGTTTTTTACAGTTCAATAGAACTGTGAGAACAATAGTAGTGTTCTACTGGGTTATTTAAATATCAATAGAATTCCGAGAACATTGGAGGATTCTACAGAGTTATATAAATGTCAGTAGAGCTCCGAGAACAATAGTTGTGGTCTACTGGGTTATTTCACCCCTTCAAACCAAAGCCTGTTTTCAGCTTCCTGACGAGGCCAATTTTTACAATTTTGACGACTGTCACTTTATGAGGTCATAACTCTGGAACGCTTCAATGGATCCCAGTGATTCGGAGACTGCTTTCTCGTGATATATTGTACTTTATGATAGTGGTAAAATTTCTTTGATATGACTCACATTTATTTGTGAATAAAATGGAAATTTGGCAAAAATGTGGCAACTTTCTAAATTTTTATTTTTATGCCTTTAAATCTGAGAGTCATATCACACAATATAGTTAATAAATAACATTTCCCACAGGTCTACTTTACATCAGCACAATTCAGGAAACATAATTTGTTTTGTTAGGAAGTTATAAGGGTTAAAAGTTCACCAGCAATTTCTAATTTTTACAACAAAATTAGCAAAACCATTTTTTGGGGGGTCCACTTCACAATTGAAGTGATTTTGAGGGGCCTATATGGCAGAAAATACCCAAAAGTGACACCATTCTAAAAACTGCACCCTACAAGGTACTCAAAACCATGTTCAAGAAGTTTATTAACCCTTCAGGTGTTTCACAGGAATTTTTGGAATGTGGACGGAAAAAATAAACATTTACTTTTCTTTCACAAAAAATGTCCTTTAAACCTATTTTTTTTACATTCGCAAGGGTTAAAGAGAAGATGGACTGTACATTTTGTTGTGCAATTTCTCCCGAGCAAGCCGATACCCCATATGTGGGGGAAATCTAATGTTTGGGCACACAGCAGGGCTCGGAAGGGAAATTGCACCATTTCACTTTTTGAATGTAAAATTTGCTGGCATAATTATCAGATGCCATATCATGTTTGGAGAGCCCCTGATGTGCCTAAACAGTGGAAACTCCCAACAAGTGATGCCATTTTGGAAACTAGACCCCTTAGGGAACTTATCTACATGTGTATTGAGTACCTTGAACCCACAGGTGCTTTACGTAGAGCCATGAAAATTAAAAAAAAAAAATCACAATTTTCCCAGATAAATCTATTTTAGCTCAAAATTTTGCATTTTCTTAAGGGTAAAAGGAGAAATTGCTCCATACAATTTTTTGTGCAATTTCTCTTGATTACGCCGATATCCAATATGTGGAGGAAAACAACTGTTTGGGCACACGACAGGACTTGGAAGGGAAGGAGCACCAATTGATTTTTTTAATATAAAATTTACTGGAACAATTAGCGGATGCCATGTCGCATTTGGAGAGCCCCTGATGTGCTTAAACAGTGGAAACATCCAATAAGTGACACCATTTTGGGAATTAGACCCCTTTTGGAACTTAACTAGATGTGTATTGAATACCTTGAACCCCAGGTGCTTCACAGAAGTTCACAATGTGGAGCTACAACAAAATTTACATTTTTCCACAAAAATATATTGAAGCTTCAAAGTTTGCATTTTCTTAAGGGTAAAAGGAGAAATTGCTCCATATAGTTTATAGTTTATTGTGAAACTTATCTTGAGTGCGCAGATACCCAATATGTGGAGAAAAACAAATGTTTGGGTGCACGGCAGAGCATGGAAGGGAAGGAGCGCCATTTGACTTTTTGAATGTAAAATGTACTGGAATAATTAGCGGATGCCATGTCGCATTTGGAGAGCCCCTGATGTGCCTAAATAGAGCAAACCCCAAACAAGTGACACAGTTTTGGAAACTATACCCCTTAGGGAACTTATCTACATTTGTATTGAACACATTGAACCCCCAGGTGCTTTACAGAAGTATATAACGTTAAACTGTGAAAAAAAAAAAAAAAAATTTTCCTGCAAAAATCTTTTTAAGCTCCAAATTTTGTATTTTCACAAGGGTAACAGGAGAAAATGGACCCCAAAAATTGGTTTGCAATTTTTCCTGAGTTCACCGCATATGTGGTCAAAAACTAATTTTGAGGCACAGTACAAAGCTCAGAAGGGAAGCAACGCCATATTACAGTGCAAACTTTGCTGCACTGGTTTGAGGGTGCGATGTGACATTGGCAGAGCCCCTGAGGTGCCAGAACAGCATAACCCCCCATAAGTGACCCCATTTTCCAAACTAAACCTCTCAATGAATTCATGTAGGTGTGTAGTGACTATATTGACAACTCAGGTGTGTAACAGAATTTTATACCATTGGACAGTGAAGAAAAAATATTTTACATTTTTACAAACAACGCTAAAAAAGCACACCAGCACTAAAAGAAATATTAAAGCCGCTGATACCTAGACAAGCACTGTGTTAGCTGTGTCCAGACCAAAAAGGTCATGCAAATAAACCAAAAAAGGAAAATATGGTACCGTGCTAATATTATGGCCCAAACCAATATTAATCACAACTGGCCCTTGTGATAATATATATCGTAATAAAGGCTGCTAGGTCATAGCTTCATAGACAATCTAGTAGCAGATGTAGCTATTAAATACTATTGTTGTGCTTACATATAAGTACCACTAAACCAATTATGGACCATGTATATAAAGCCCCTAAATGTAAATGTCAATGAGTGTTATCACCAGATAGTGCTGTGGTTATCCCAATTGCCTGCATATAGTAACTGTGCCCTTAGTTCTGCTGTCAATACCGCATAAACTTACAGGACAAATGACTGCAGCAAAGCCACTATTTTACCTACTTGGCAACAAGTCAGATCAGGTGTTTGGTCCTTGTGTGTTCTTCACAAAGCGCAGGTAGTGCGCAAATAATCCCTCACTCCAAGATGTGGTGAGTGCACAAAGCCGTGCAGAGCCAGAGACGCCCCAGCCGGCGGCACCACTGGATGCTCGGAGAGAAAAGGCAGGGAGGCGGAGCGGCCGCTTGCAGCGTGTGACAACACTAGGCTAAGGAGCCTCGCTGGAGCCAAAAACAACTAACCAACGCGTTTCGAATGATCGCGCCCTTCTTCATCAGGGTACCCTGAGGAATTATTTGCGCACTACCTGCGTGACAGATGAAACCCCCAATGGATCCATTCACCATAATGAGACAGCAGAGTTACTCTGGACTCTGTCTGGCCTCTGTTCAGCAGTGTCGTTCTTTTCAGAGGTGCACAAAACTGTGGCCAACGGCACTTTTATGCAATCCTAAAAAGACAGATACTGCCAGATCACAGGTTGTATGGTGATCACAGGTCGTATGGTGTTCACAGTGCATCCATCTGTCTCATTATAGGCAATCTTCCGCCAGAGGTTCCATCTGAATCACGTATTTCAGAGATTTACATGGAAACCCTGGGTGCAAGCACTTAGCGCAGAGCGCAAGATAAATGTGCGCCAAGCCTTACTGTAATCTTTGGGAGGCAGAATGAAAAAATCAACAGCTTGTGAAGAATTGGTTTTATTTAGTTTTTTACACCGTTCCTCATACGGTATAAGTGATTAGGCGACTTTATTCTTCGGGTCGGTGCTATTACAGCGATACCAGATTTATAGCGGGTTTTTATGTTTGGCTTTTGTCACACACTAAAAGACGCTTTTTATTACGAAAACTAGATTTTGCATCACCACCTTTTGAGAGCTATAATTTTTCCAGATTGCGGGACGAGCTGCCGTTTTTATTGTTTCCATTTTCGGGCACATGACATGTTTTGATTGCTTACTATTCCGATTTTTGAAAGACAGAATGATCAAAAACCAGCAATTCTGCTTGTGGTAAAATTGGTAAGGCAGCTTTATTCTTCGGGTCAGAACGATAACAGCGATACCCAATTTACATTTTTAATGTTTTGGCGCTTTTACACAATAAAAACTATTTTATAGAAAAAATTATTATTTTTGCATCACTTTATTCTAAGAGCTAGAACTTTTTTATTTTTCTGCTGATGGAGCTATATGATTACCGTATTTTTCGGACTACAAGACGCACTTTTTCCCCCCAAAAAAGGGGGGAAAATGGGGGGTGCGTCTAATAGTCGCAATGCAGGCTTACCGTGGCGGCAGAGGTGCGGTGGCAGAGGTGTGGCGGCAGACGTGCGGGGATGAGGAGGCGCAGTGAGCGGGGTCCCTTTCCCCGGTGAGGTGATGCAGCAGCCCGGTAAGCAGCAGAGCCGGGTGAATCCTGTTGTTAGCGGTGGTGGCAGCCATCTTCCGGAGGCCGCGCGTGCGCAGATGGAGCGCTCTGCTTCCCGGGGCTTCAGGAAAATGGCCGCGGGATGCCGCACGTGCGCAGATGGGGATCGCAGCGGCCATTTTCCTGAAGTTCTTGGCTTCAGGAAAATGGCCGCCGCGATCTCCATCTGCGCACGCGCAGCCTCCCGCGGCCATTTTCCTGAAGCCCCGGGAAGCAGAGTGCTTCATCTGCGCACGCGCGGCCTCGGGAAGATAGCCGCCACCACCGCTAACAACAGGATTCACCCGGCTCTGCTGTTTACCGGGCTGCTGCATCACCTCACCGGGGAAAGGGACCCCTCTGATGCCATACCGCTCACTGCGCCTCCTCATCCCAGCACCTCCTCATCCCGCACCTCCTCATCCCAGCACCTCTGCCGGTAACCACTGCTGCAACCCTCCCATGGACACCAGGCCGTGGCTTCACCCACCTAAGCAGGAAGGGACCCTGCTCAGGTGCACGCCGTACCGCATCACCCCACCTCTGCCGACACCATGCCTCCTGTGACCCTGCTCTGCCACCGCCAGCCCTCAGGTAAGATACTGTAAATTCGGACAATAAGACGGACCCCCATCTTATAAAAAATCTTTTTTTCTGCAATTTTCACCCCAAATTTGGGGTGCGCCTTATGGTCCGGTGCGTCTTATAGTCCGAAAAATACGGTACTTGTTTTTTGTGGGACAAGATGACTTTTTCAGCGGTACTATTTTTATTTACATTTGTCTTTTTTATCTCGTTTTATTGTACTTTTTGATTGGCAGTATGATGATAAAGCAGTTTTTTGCTTCTTTCCTAAGACATCACTGTATAGAGTGAGATCGCTGATCTGATACTCTGCGCTGCAGAGTATCACATCAGCATCTGACAGGTAGGAAAGGAGGCATGTCAGTTCCTGCTCTCAGCAGGTGCTCACAAGCCACCTTCCATGTAGGACCCCGCAGCTATCTCTGGGCTAGGGGTCTCCATGGAGACCATCAGGACAATGCAATCGCATCATCTTGTCCTGATGAAAGAGCGCAGGGAACTGTGGGTGTCAGGTCTGAGCATTCCTACATGAACAGTTTCCTGGAAAGTGGATTGGTCATCATGGGCCAGTTGAATGGCCACCAATCTCCCGATCTGACCCCCTTAGACTTTTATCTTTGGGGTCATCTGGAGGCAATTGTCTATGCTGTGAAGATAGGAGATGTGCAGCATCTGAAACAATGGATACTGGAAGCCTGTGCTAGCATTTCTTCTGTGGTGTTGCTATCAGTGTGTCAAGAGTGAGAGAAGAGAGTTGCATTGACAACAGGGCCGGCCCGAACGTATAGGCGAACTATGCGGCCGCCTAGGACGCCGACCCTAAGGGGGCGCCAGGGAAAAAAAATAGAAAAAATTATAAAAAAAATCTTTTCAAAAGGCAAAAGGTGTATGGAGCGGAGCTGAATGTGTATGAGGTGTATGGAGTAGAGCCGTGCGTGTATGAGGTGTACGGAGCGGAGTCGTGTGTGTATGAGGTGTATGGAGCGGAGCTAAATGTGTACGAGGTGTACGGAGCGGAGCCGCGTGTGTACGAGGTGTATGGAGCGGAGCACGTGTGTACAGAGCGCAGCCACGTGTGTAGTAGCTATGTGTGACCATTATACGGTACGAAGTATCATGTGCGGCCAATATACAGTATGGAGCATCATGTGTGGTCATTATACAGTATGGAGCATCATACCAACAATTCCCCAAAACATTATCAGGGAAAAAGAGGCATAAACTATAAATATTTAAAAACCATTTTTAATGAACAAAGTAAAATACAAAACATGTAGAAAAACAGGGTGAAGCTCAAGAAACTTATAACTGGGAACAATGACCACACCAGGTAATGTAATAAATAGTAGTCGCTTACATCAGCAGCAAGCAAGCAACGGTAGAGGTATGTTACACATTATCAAATTGTCAAGGAAACAAACTTCCTAAGGTGCTTAGTCTAAACAACCTCTATTATCCCCTGTAGCCTGCCAAACATAAAGTACTCAAGTGCCTGAAATAATATGCATATCTATGCGCTAATATCTAATGCGCTAACATCTAACATATTGATGTAAGACGTAAACTTACATGTAACTTTCCTGGTGGGAGATGTTCCACAGTGACCCCGACAGCGCCGTTTCGCCTGACTGGCTTCCTCAAATGGGGGGCATGTACTCAGGACAAATTGGACAACAACTTCTGGGGTCCAATTTCTCTTGTTACCCTTGGGAAAATAAAAATTTGTGGGGCTAAAAAACCATTTTTGAAGGAAAAAATGATTTTTTATTTTCACGGCTCTGCGTTATAAACTGTAGTGAAATACTTGGGGGTTCAAAGTTCTCACAACACATCTAGATAAGATCCTTAGGGGGTCTACTTTCCAAAATGGTGTCACTTGTGGGGGGTTTCAATGTTTAGGCACATCAGGGGCTCTCCAAATGCAACATGGCGTCCTATCTCAATTCTAGCCAATTTTGCATTGAAAAGTCAAACGGCGCTCCTTCGCTTCCAAGCTCTGCCATGCACCCAAACAGTGGTTTACCCCCACATATGAGGTATCAGCATACTCAGGACAAATTGCACAACAACTTTTGGGGTACAATTTCTTCTGTTACCCTTGGGAAAATAAAAAATTGGGGGCGAAAATTTTATTTTTGTGAAAAAATATTATTTTTTATTTTTTCGGCTCTACATTATAAACTTCTGTGACGCACTTGGGTCAAAGTGCTCACCACACATCTAGATAAGTTCCTTAGGGGGTCTACTTTCGAAAATGGTGTCACTTGTGGGGGGTTTCAATGTTTAGGCACATTAGTGGCTCTCCAAACGCAACATGGCGTCCCATCTCAATTCCAGCCAATTTTGCATTGAAAAGTCAAACGGCGCTCCTTCCCTTCCGAGCTCTGCCATGCACCCAAACAGAGGTTTACCCCCACATATGGGGTATCAGCGTACTCAGGACAAATTGCACAACAACGTTTGGGGTACAATTTCTTCTGGTAACCTTGGGAAAATAAAAAATTGGGGGAAAAAGTTCATTTTTGTGAAAAAATATTATTTTTTATTTTTACGGCTCTACATTATAAACTTCTGTGAAGCACTTGGGTCAAAGTGCTCACCACACATCTAGATAAGTTCCTTAGGGGGTCTACTTTCCAAAATGGTGTCACTTGTGGGGGGTTTCAATGTTTAGGCACATTAGTGGATCTCCAAACGCAACATGGCGTCCCATCTCAATTCCAGCCAATTTTGCATTGAAAAGTCAAATGGCGCTCCTTCCCTTCCGAGCTCTGCCATGTGCCCAAACAGTGGTTTACCCCCACATATGGGGTATCGGGGTACTCAGGACAAATTGTACAAGAACATTTGGGGTCCATTTTCTCCTGTTACCCTTGGTAAAATAAAAAAATTTGAGCTGAAGTAAATTTTTTGTGAAAAAAAATTAAATGTTCATTTTTTTTTAAACATTCCAAAAATTCCTGTGAAGCACCAGAAGGGTTAATAAACTTCTTGAATGTGTGTTTGAGCACCTTGTGGGGTACAGTTTTTAGAATGGTGTCACACTTGGTTATTTTCTATCATATAGACCCCTCAAAATGACTTCAAATGTGATGTGGTCCGTAAAAAAAAATGGTGTTGTAAAAATGAGAAATTGCTGGTCAACTTTTAACCCTTATAACTCCCTAACAAAACAAAAAAAATGTTTCCAAAATTGTGCTGATGTAAAGTAGGCATGTGGAAAATGTTACTTATTAAGTATTTTGTGTGACATATCTCTGTGATTTAAGGGCATAAAAATTCAAAGTTGAAAATTTTTGCCAAATTTCTTTTTTTTTCACAAATAAATGAAGGTAATATCAAAGAAATGTTACCACTATCATGAAGTACAATACGTCTAGAGAAAACAATGTCAGAATCACTGGGATCTGTTGAAGCGTTCCAGAGTTATAACCTCATAAAGGGACAGTGATCAGAATTGTAAAAATTGGCCTGGTCTTTAAAGTGCAAACCACCCTTGGGGGTAAAGGGGTTAAAAGCATTCTCAGATTTCAGCATTTTTCTATACCTGCCTAAAACTTTTACACAGTACAATATATTGACACTTAATCTTCACACATTTCTTACAGTGTATTTACGTTTCATTAAAATGATATACTAAAATACACTGAGTGTCTTTTTATCTTATTTCATTTGAGAAGATCTTGCTTTAGGAATCAAATAACACATAACAAGATCATTGTTCCCTGTGGTTGTTCTGGGTGTTTTCTTTAAAGCGGAGCGTCTCTAATAGAATCTCTTGCTTACATGTGTTCTCTGAAAAAATACTTTGTGGTTTCCAACTCTGCTATAGCTTTTAGTTATATTTCTATTCTGTTTCCAATTTTCTATCATTTCCTATACTGAGATGAGATTTTCAATTAAAGGATTAATCTCATCATATTAAATTGCCTCAGACAGCATGAAAATGAATCATTTTTCAATCTACTCTGGTTCTCATGATATGAGGGTTTTTATCTTACATACGACTGGACGTACGACATTGGACGACTTCTCAGCCTGGCTGCCGCACTTCATGTCCTCAGAATTACCAACCCTTATCCTGGGAGACTTCAACATTCCCATTAACAGCCCCACGTCCACATCTGCATCCCAGCTTCTATCACTAACCACTTCTCTCGGCCTCTCACAGCTCTCAACCTCTGAAACACACAAAGACGGTAACACCCTGGACCTGGTCTTTGTCCGGCTCTGTTCAATCTCCCACCTAGATAACTCACCACTTCCCCTCTCTGACCACAACATTCTCTCCTTCACACTCACAATTCCTCGCCCACCCCAGCACTCTCCTACCTACCACACATTCAGAAATCTACATGCTATTAATCCTCACACACTTTCAGACTCCTTACACTCATCACTGTCCCCAATCTCCTCTTTTTCCTGTCCTGATCTGGCTGTACATCACTACAATGACACTCTTAGAAGCACCCTAGACCAAGTAGCTCCCCTCACCCTCAGAACCTCCAAACACAGAGTGAAACAGCCCTGGCTCACATCGCAAACCCGATTCCTCCAGCGATGCTCCAGGTGTGCTGAACGCTTATGGAGGAAAACTCGCACCCCAGAAGACTTCTTGCACTTCAAATTTATGTTAAGGACCTATAACTCTGCCCTTCACCTTGCCAAACAGACCTACTTCACCACCCTGATCTCCTCACTATCCAACAACCCCAAGAAACTTTTTGACACATTTCACTCCCTCCTCAGGCCAAAAGCACAAGACCCTATCACAGACATTTGTGCTGATGACCTGGCCTCCCACTTTATAGAGAAAATAGATAACATCCATCAGGAAATCCGCTCCCAGACACCAAGTGCAATGACTCCCATTCCTCCCTGCATCTCCCCTGGCTCACTCTCCACATTCGATCCCATCACAGAAGAAGAAGTCTCCAAGCTCCTCTCCTCTTCTCGTCCGACTACATGCACCACCGACCCCATTCCCTCACACCTCCTCCAGTCTCTCTCTCCAGTCGTCACAACTCACCTAACTACAATTTTTAATCTCTCCCTTACCTCTGGCATTTTCCCCTCCTCCTTCAAACACTCTATCATTACTCCATTACTAAAAAAACCCACCCTTGACCCATCATGTGCAAACAACTACAGACCGGTCTCCAATCTACCCTTCATCTCAAAACTCCTGGAGCGCCTAGTCTACTCCCGCCTTACCCGTTACCTCTCCACTCATTCCCTCCTAGACCCTTCACAGTCCGGGTTCCGCCCCCTACATTCAACAGAAACTGCACTCATCAAGGTGACCAATGACCTTCTGACAGCAAAATGTAACGGTGACCACTCTCTGCTCATTCTCCTCGATCTTTCTGCAGCTTTCGACACTGTTGACCACCCTCTCCTACTCTCTAGGCTCCAGTCACTAGGCATTAAGAACACTGCTCTCTCCTGGTTCTCTTCTTATCTTTCTGAACGCTCCTTCAGTGTTCTGTTCTCCGGCTCCACTTCATCTCCTCTTCCTCTCACTGTCGGGGTACCTCAGGGCTCAGTTCTTGGCCCCCTTCTCTTCTCCCTCTACACGGCCCCAATTGGACAGACCATCAGCAGATTTGGCTTTCAGTACCATCTTTATGCTGATGACACACAACTATACACATCAGCCCCTGACCTTACCCCCGCTGTACTACAGAACGCCACTGACTGTCTGTCTGCAGTCTCTAACATCATGTCCGCTCTCTATCTGAAGCTCAACCTCTCCAAAACTGAACTTCTTCTGCTCCCGCCTTCTACTAACCTCCCTAAATCTGACATTTCCCTCTCCGTGGGTGGCACCATAATAACACCCCGGCAGCAGGCACGCTGTCTGGGTGTCATGTTTGACTCCGATCTCTCCTTCACCTCCCACATACAATCTCTTGCCCGCTCGTGCCGCTTACACCTAAAGAACATCTCTAGAATCCGCCCTTTTCTCACCATGGAGACAACAAAAACTCTCACTGTCGCCCTAATCCACTCCCGTCTGGACTACTGTAACTCTCTTTTAATTGGCCTCCCCCTCACGCGACTTTCCCCTCTCCAGTCTATCCTTAATGCAGCAGCCAGGGTCGTCCATCTGGCTAATCGTTACTCGGACGTGTCCGCTCTTCGCCAGTCATTACACTGGCTGCCCATTCATTACAGGATACAATTCAAAGTACTTGTTCTCACCCACAAAGCTCTCCACAGTGCGGCACCCCCTTACATCTCCTCCCTCATTTCTGTCTATCGGCCTAACCGACCTCTGCGCTCTGCAAACGACTTTCGACTAACCTCTGCACTAATCCGTACCTCCCACTCCCGACTCCAAGACTTCTCCCGTGCTGCGCCAATCCTCTGGAATGCTCTACCCCAAGATATTAGGACCATCCACAACTTGCATAGCTTTAGGCGCTCACTCAAAACTCATTTGTTCAGAGCGGCCTATCGCGTTCCCTAATCAGTCATTTTATGTTTGTGTGTGTGTGTGTAGCCCATTCACTATCTCACCTACCCCCACCCCCTGAAGATGGCTGGACCATCATTGTAAATACACACCTGTACTTTGTATCTCCCCACCTCATTGTAGATTGTAAGCTCTCACGAGCAGGGTCGTCTTATTTTGCTTTATTGCTGTATTGTTAACATTGTTACCTATGACTGTTGTGTTTGAAACTGTTAAACTGTAAAGCGCTGCGGAATATGTTGGCGCTATATAAATAAAGATTATTATTATTATTATTATTATCTTACATAGTGCACAGCTTGTTCCCATGGAACTCGGCCTCCAGAGCCTGGCCCAGTATGCGCAGTAGTCACATTCTGGGAGATCAGTTAACTCCTAACATCCCAGCCACCTCTCTCCAGCCCACTAATTTCTATAAAGCAGCTCACCTCCCTTACCTTCCCTTTCAGCTCCTGACAACCTGCTTTTATACATCTTGCAAAATCACCAGTCCCCACCATCGGCTGCTTCCAGAATACTTCCCCTAATAACGTCTCTCACTTTCCCAAGTGTGCTTGTTCAGATGCACTGTTAACTTTCTAAATAAAAATAGTTATAACAGTGTCCAGTTCAGAACAAACCACTGATAGCTGAATGTGTTACATCAGAACTAGTGCTGAGATTTATAGTCTTTATAGTTCTATCAATACTACAGTTCTACTACTCATCAGAACTGTCTTGAGGAACAGTGCCCAAACCTGCCAGAAAATAAGGAGACTGTAGAGCTATAAACTGCTCGAGACAACTTGAGTATAATCCTTCAATTTTAGAAAATTCATGGGATATATTATGTGTATTTCACATTGCAACAATCTAAATAAATGTCTTCTTCCAGGACAACCCCTTCTTATTCTCCATGCTTGGCCCAGTTAAAATAAAAAAGCAGCCAGCCACAACTCTGACTTCCTCTTGATTACTTATAAGTATGAATTTGGGGACAGCTCTGATTGGGTGCAGGGTTCACATGTCATAACAACCTCACGTGAGCCCCACGGACACGAGTGCTGACAGGGCAGGAACGGCGTCAGCATGGGAGGTGATTATTACTGATTTATTTTAACGGGGTCAAACATGGGGAATGATAAGGGGTTGTCCTGGTAGTGAACACCCCCTTTAATGTGTTATTTGAGCTTAAACTAGATAGATAGATCAATCGATCGATCGATAGATAGGTGTGCTTGACAAAGACCGTGATGTGAGGTCGAAATGTTGCATCACTTGGTGCTGGATTAAAGCCAAAATGTTTTCCTTGTACTGGAGTGCTGCCTGATTTTTTACATTTATATTTTGGGTTGGACAACTGCATTATTCGGGAAGTATTGCACCCAAAATCTGCTAAAGTTTGGCTGCTATATGTCTTTTCTATTTAGATAGATAGAGAGATAGATACAGTAGATAGATAGATATGAAAGGTGAACAATATCTGCCAATAAAACATGTTTACTTTCATTTTAGTTGATATGTGAGTCACCTCACCTCAGTGGATTTGAACCTACGATTGATCATATTGCTGTGTATTGCAAAGATCATGGTCTCCAATGAAGGCCCAGGCACAAGCTGGACTTCAATAGAGCACTATAATGACAGGCACAGAGGTCTACGCAGACCCCCGGACATCATGGCAAGTGATCGGCACAGCATAATCACGTTGTCACTAGAGAAGGGGGATAGTGGGCATGTAGAACTGCATACCCCCAAGCTACATGCTGTAATTGACAGAAGCATTTAACAGGACAGCAGCCATGGGCAAAGCTCGGCTTCACCCACAGCTGTTAGAGGCTGTGAGTGGTTGTCTCATCAGTATATTGCACCTGTGTTGCCGTCATCTTTAATACATGGGTCTGTTGCATCCTGATAGTGCATTTGTTTGGAGACCTGGGCAGGTAAACATCGCTGCCTTTTTTCTGCTGTATTAATACTGTTCAGAGACACCCGCACAAATATGGCTGTGATGACACAGCATTTCTTCTTAATTATGCCAGACGTTTTGCATCTTTTGCCAGCTCCGACAACTTATTGTCTGCTATCTTTGCAAGACAGTGATACAGAGTCATTGAACAATGATGGGTGCTCATATGTTGATTACACATTGTCCAGGCCAGCTAGTTTGTTGACTTGCAAAAAGAAAGGAAAAACTATGCAAATAGATTACATAATCAAACAATGCGAATTAACCTCATTCACATCTTTCTCTTGACCTCTAGATGCTGGTTGAAGGACAGTTGTGAACTATATAAGGAAACATTTTCCTCTGTTTCTAGAGATTTTATGGGATGCCAGCTTAGGGGACCACAGCCCCAACTGGAAGAACACAGGACTGCTTCATTTACCATCACTGAAACCCCAGAGATGTCTTAAAGAATCCGAGTTGTGATAATCAGGTCACCTGGCCACATACCTCACTGTTCTCGGTTAGAATCCGGGTTGGGATAATTAGGTCACCTGGCCACATACCTCACTATTGTCGGTTAGATTCCTAAGCTTGCCCTTACCTCCTCTGTGGGGTCTCGACAAAAGCATGAAGCCACTGGTGGGGGTAGTAGGACCTGGAAGAAGCTCTAATCCCGGCAAGTCAGCTAAAAGGGTGAGACTCTGTAATTTGCACCATCTTTGGTATTTGCTGGGACTGTTCTATATGCTATTGTGTGTTGGTGGTTCAGTAAATTATTGCCACAATGTTTTACCCTAACCTTGTGTTGTCCAAGTAGTGTTCTGCCCATGGGAAGAGAGCGGGTGTTCAGTGGTATGAGCCCTGATCCATGCAGTCTTTCTAAAGACAGCCGGGCCAGCAGACAAGAGCACCCCATGACCCTGTGTCTCTACAATGGTCTTCATGAAAGAATCATCAGAAGAAAACCTTTCCTGTGTCTGGATCGCCCCCAGGCGCAGGGCAGTGGGGTACTCGGTACCGGGTCCCTCTGTCTCGGTTCTGGGGATGTCACGGTGGCCCGACCCGGTCCATGGCCCTGCTAAGGAGCGCCCAATTAAAGGTGTAGTTAGTTGTTTGTACGGTGTTCGTGACGCCACCTGTGGTATTCGGTCAGGATGACCGACGCTGCTAGGGGTCCACTGGGGTGATGGAATGGCAGCTAGATGGTATACCTTCCCACAGGTGAAGTATGTCCCCAGGGCTTCTCAGTAAGGTAGATGATGATGGTGTAGGTCGCAGTAAATAATGAGGACACAGGGTTGCAGTCTCTTTACCTTTTATTGAAGACTTCAGCGTCCACAATCCAGAGCACTGCTAACAGGGCTGGCTGAAACCGGCCGGTCCGAAGGCACATCCAGAGTTCCCTTTGCAGGTGGAAATCAGTAGCCTTCCTACTTGCGCCTGTGTGTTGTAGTACCTCCCTGCTGAGCACCACGGGATAGTCCTCACAACTGTCGTGTATATTTCTGATGTTCTTTCTCTCCGTCCCCCAGATGGTATGGATAGGACGACCCGTATGACGGGGTAGGCCTGGAGCTATTTTATAGGGACCCTAGAGACGCCCCTCTCCCACAATTTGCCTCCGTTGTCTTCATTAGGTTAAAGGTTGGGCAGCCAACTTGGAATTAACTGTCCTGCCGTAGTTTGAAGTAATGCGTAGAGTCTATTACTCCCTCGGTGTTCCGGCCACCGGCTACGCGCCTCAGAAGGATGTTGCCGATCTTAAGGCAGAACTCCTCCCGGTATTATCTCCTTGTGCTGTGATCTCGTTTCTCACTTCTCCACAATATACTCCGCTTCTTGTCCTTTCTTAGGATGCTGCCGCAATGGGGTGCAGGCGCAGCTCCGTAACGTTCTATCTCTTGCTAAGTCTCTGCCAGGGCCCCACCCCTGACAGGGACCTCTGTCTGCAGCTCAGATGTTCCTCCTTCTCTCCCTGTCTGCCTGACACGTCTTTCCTGGGTCTCACCCAGTAGCATTCTCCGACTAACTTCCTATCCAACCCCCAGTTTTACCTGAGTGTGAGGAGTGGCCTAATAGATAGAACCCTTTGCTCCCCCTGGTGGTTGGAGTGTGAAGTGTAGTGTGTGACTGTGATACCTGGTCAGGTGAACTCCTTTAGTGCCATCAGACGTACCATCACTCCCCCTGGTGGAAGAGTGACAATACTGCAACGACCAGGACTCTGGGGCGCTGCATGTCCTCACCATAAAATTAGCTTCAGAAGTATGCAAAAGAACATTTAAACAAGCCTGATGCATTTGGGGCTGTGTTGCAGCAAATGGTACTGGGAACATTTCACGGGTAGAATGAATAATGGATTCAATGAAATTCCAAAAAATTCTTAATGCAAACATAACATCATCTGTAAAAAAGCTGAAGTTGAAAAGAGGATGGCTTCTACAATGGATGATGATCTCAAACACACATCAAAATCCACAATAGACTACCTCAAAAAGGTGCAAGCTGAAGGTTTTACAATGGCCTCACAGTTCCTTGATCTGAACATCATTGAAAATCTTTTACTAGACCTCAAAATAGCAGTGCATGCAAGGCGACCAAGGAATCTCATAGAACTGGAAGAATTTTCCAAGAAACAATGGATGAAAATCACTCAAACAAGAATTTAAAGACGCTTGTCTTCTACAAGAAGCATTTACAAGTTGTGATACTCTCAAAAGGGGGTGCGACTAGGTACTAACCATGCAGGGCGCATCGGTCCATTTTCCTTTTTGTAATTTTCAAAATGTAAAAAATGAATATATATATATATATATATATATATATATATATATATATATATATATATATATATATATTGTTTTGCCTAAAATTCAAAGCAAATGTGTCATCTTTAACTTTAACTTGCTTAACTGTTAACATTAACATAATTTTGACCAGGGATGCCCAATCTTTTATATGTCGCTGTATAGCTGCACCAGAGAAAACAACAATTTTAACAAAACTACACCAAGCAGCCCAGTAATTGATACAACGCTAAAATCAGGGTCTCTGTCCTTACATGCTATTTTTCACAGGTTATGCAGCAAAAATCTGGTGACAGATTCCATTTAATAAATAAATGATTATAGTACCAATATTGATGACACACTGATATAATACAGATGACATATGAATGATATACAGACAGCTCTGTTTAAAAATACAGTATGTCTACTGTTTCAAGGGAGAGAAAATAACTGATAAAATACTGATGAAAAATAGGTCCTCTAATCGGGTTCAATATGTTCCCAGCACAATCTGTGCTTGCAGTTTTGAATCTAAAAGAAGAATGTGATATAAAATATTGTATCCAATTATGATAACATACTGTTCCCATAATTTAATTACTTTGTGTTGTGTCTATATTTGTATCACATTTTGATTATTTACAGGAAGCAGCAGAACTTGGAAGCTGGGACTATTATCCTCTGCAGACAGGTGGACCGCCTGGCCCATGTGCGTACAGTATCGTGTTTCCACCATGTGTCAAAATAAAAGAAACTGTGTGAAGAACATTGTTTCACCAAACAAACATCATGACATACAAACTATGGTGCATAAAAAAAAGACATTTGCATCACTTAAGCATAAAAACAAAGTTAACTGTATACCAAGGACAGTACAGGCTGATGTGGAGCCAACGTTGTAGTGTCTGTTTTCCGTGGTTTCATTATCAGCTGGGGAGTTTCTTAGTAGCAGAAAGTGCTTTCTGTTTGTATAATAATTGTCTATACCACAAGTAACAGTGTTATAATAAAAGGCACAACCTAAATTGGTAATTTCATCTTAAACCTTTATAGTCTATGCCATAATTACTTTTTTCAATGTACCCGGTTTTCCCAGTGGCAGCAGTACCCATAAAACATACCTGAAAACACTCTCAAACTGTCTCAGAGGCTCAAGGAAAACATTGAGAATGTGGGAGCAACAGGGAGTCGTGAAAGGAGCAGGGAACAACTTGACTTCCAAAAGGTACATAGTTATGAAAAGCTAAAGAGGTTGTCCACTTTCAGAAAATCTTGGTCCCCAGTTGCACTTGGCTAAAAAAAACAAAGAAACTGCAGTTTACTCACCGTCCTGAGGTTGAGTGTTGAGTCTCCATTGATGAACTCTGTATTTTGGGTTGCAGTCCTGTCATGCCGACAGTGCAGCAGCCAATCACTGAGCTCAGTGACTCTGCCCATGAAGACAGTCACTGAGCTCACTGATTGGCCGCCGACATAATGTCAGCGCTCCAGACAATAACAGTGTCAGGACTCTGAACATTTATTACCTTTTGTGCATTACTGCCCTTTTTCAAGATGGCGTCTTTGGTCTCATGTGCACTGTGTCTCCTGCTATAAAACTCCACCCCAGCCTTCAGTCTTCAGTATTCTGCCTTGCATCCAGCTCCTGACCTCTGATTACTCCCTGGCTATACACCTGCTCCTGTGAACCTGTGTGGTCATCCTGCTACTCTGCTCTGAGTTCCTGCTGCATACACAAGATTCCAGTAATCCTCCTTCATCTGCTGTTCGTGTTTACTTCCATCTGCATTTGCTGGACATGTAAGCTGTAGCTGCTTTGCAATAACCTGAGACGATTAACCAGGCCTCCCTGGTTGAGCTAAGATATGATTTGAACTGCCTAATAAGCTTATCTATCTGTGCCTGGACTAAGACAAGGATTTATTCATGTCAAGTATCCTCAAGAATAACTGTGCTTCATAGACTTTCTGCTTGATTGCATTTTCCTCTGAAGTTTCCTATAGACGGCTAAGCTGCGTTTATTATTTGCACTAAGTGTTGTGGACTTGAGTTTCTCTCTGCACCTGTTTGAATCACCGTGTTACCACTTATAAAACTGTGTCCTGTAGTTGTCTTGTTCCACGCAAAGAGTCTCCTGAGTTATCCCGTATAATTATTACAGGATACTCTAGCCTAAAAAAAAAAAAAAAAGAAAAAAGGAGACTACTGGAACAATGACTGCAGAAAGCAAATTAGAGCAGGTGTTTTCCATAATTAGATCACTGCAGAAAGATGTGGAAGGTCTGCAAAAGAAGTTTGGAAGCTTTGAACACAATCAACAAGTGTTTGGACAAACTTTGCAGGACTTGAGCAACCGCATGGCAGCCCAGGAAAACAAACTTGCTGGCATAGAGTCCCAGTATGGATGGGCTTTTCAGGACATAAGCACGCAAATAGCTGCACAAGTGACTTTACCCTCTGGGCAACCGCCACCAGCTGGCCCACCTAAGTTGCCCCCATTCAGATTTAATGGTGATCGCGACAAATTTCGTGGCTTTGTGAATCAATGTATGCTATATTTTAATGTGCATGCTGACCGTTTTCCTACTGATAGATCCAAAGTATTGTGTGCAATAATGCTACTGACCTCACGAGCGCTCGCCTGGGCGAATCCGATGATTGAGTCTCGTGACCCACGGTTAAATGACTTGGATGATTTCTTGGCCGCTATGGCATTAATGTTTGATGACCCTAATCGCCGTGCAACCGCTGAATCTGCTTTGTTGTCTTTACGCAAGGCTAAACGTTCTGTTATTGAGTATGCCACTGAATTCAGGAGATTGGCGGTAGATACCAATTGGGACAGTTATGCACAATTGCTTATTTTTAAAAGGGGTCTGTCTAGTATTGTAAAAGATGAACTAGCCCGTTCTGAGTCACCACAAGAGCTAGAGACATTTATACAGCATTGTGTGCGCATAGACATTCGCCTTACTGAGCGTAGGCAGGAGAAATTTGCTGCATATAACCGTGTTTCTAACTTTTCCCTTCCTTCCAAAGAGCCTGCAGGTAAAACCTCTCGGGAGGTGGAGGAGGTGCCCATGCAAATTGATTCCGTTCAGAGGCGCGAGATCAATGAGCGCCGGGAGCATCGCCTGCATGAAAGTCTATGTTTCTACTGCGGCCAGTCTGACCACTTCTTGATCAATTGTCCTAAGTGTCCTAGACGGCCTAACAAGGTGCTAGCAGCAATAGGGGAGTATGACAACTGTGATGATGAATCTGACATCTCTGAATGTAGCCTGCCTTTAAACGCTGTATTCCATTCACTTTCTATGACTTCACCCCCCCAAGGAGCTGAAGGAAAAGAACTCTCACTGTTCTCTCCCTATTAAGATCCTGTGTTCAGGACAGTGGATTTCCAGTTCAGCTATGATTGACTCTGGTGCAGGTGGCAATTTCATGGATATCGCATTTGCCAAGGAACATGGTATTAAAATTCAGCAAAGAGCCTCTCCAGTTACCATGGAAACAGTGGATGGGTCACCTTTAATCTCTGGGCCTGTGGATCAGGAGACCGTACCCCTTGAAATTTTGTTGGAGCCTAAGCATCAGGAGCAACTTTCTTTCTTGCTAATTTCTTCTCCTCATTTTCCTGTGATTTTAGGCATTCCTTGGTTGCGTTCTCAGAACCCAATTATGAACTGGGAGACCAAGGAGATTATCTTCCCAACAAAGAGCAACTCAGCGTTAACAGAAGCTCTCCCTGAGTCCACGGCTACGGAACCACATGTACAGGTATTTTCTTTACCTCCAGCTTATAAAGAGTTCTCTGACATCTGTGACAAGAAGAATGCAGATCAGCTTCCTCCACACAGGCATTATGACTGTCCCATTGAGCTGCTTCCCGGGGCAGCCATTCCTTTTGGTAACGTATACCCTTTGGCGGCACCTGAGCTTCAAGCCTTAAAAGAGTATATTGATGAAAATCTGGCCAAAGGCTTCATACGTCCTTCTTCCTCACCAGCAGGGGCACCTATCTTTTTTGTAAAGAAGAAGGATGGGACCCTGAGACCCTGTGTTGACTATCGAGAACTCAATAAGGTAACCGTACAAAACCGTTACCCTTTGCCTCTGATTCCCGAATTACTGGAAAGAGTCCGCCAGGCTAAGGTGTTCTCTAAAATGGATCTTCGTGGGGCTTATAATTTGGTGCATATTCGTCCAGGGGATGAGTGGAAGACAGCATTCAGATGCCGGTATGGACACTTTGAATCTCTTGTGATGCCCTTCGGGCTTTGTAACGCCCCTGCAACATTTCAACACCTTGCTAATGACATTTTCAGAGATTTGTTGGACCAGTTTGTAGTGATCTATTTGGACGATATACTAATCTTTTCTGACTCTCTACAGGAACATGAAGAACATGTCAAAACTGTTTTAAGACGTCTGAAAGAGAACCATCTGTATATTAAGCCGGAGAACTGCGAATTCCATCGTTCTGAGATACAGTTCTTAGGTTATATCATCTCTCCCCAGGGGCTGAACATGGGATCTGGTAAGATTCAGGCTATCCTTGATTGGCCGGTACCCAAGAACGTTAAGGAGGTCCAACGTTTTATTGGTTTTGCAAATTTCTACAGACGCTTCATTCGAACTTTTTCTGATATTGTCCGTCCCATTACTTCCTTGACAAAGAAGGAAAATCCTTTTAAGTGGTCATCACAGGCTCAAGAAGCTTTTGATCGGCTTAAAGTCTGTTTCACATCAGCATCGCTGTTGATACACCCAGATCCAACACTTCCTTTCATTGTGGAGGTGTACGCTTCTGATAATGCTTTGGGGGCTATTCTCTCCCAAAGAACTGGAGAGAAGGGTCTGCTACATCCTTGTGCTTTCTTTTCCTGTAGACTAACCTCAGCAGAGAAGAATTACGATGTGGGAGACAAGGAATTGCTGGCTGTTATTGCGGCTTTCAAAGAATGGAGGCATCATCTTAAGGAGCTGCACAACAGATCATAGTGTTAACTGACCATCACAATCTAGAGTTCCTTAGATCCGCTAGATGTCTTTCTCCTCGTCAGGCTCGTTGGAACTTATTTTTAAATCAATTTAACTTTGTTATCTCGTACCGTCCAGGTTCTCGTAATGGGAAGGCTGATGCTTTATCCCGAATCCATGCTGCGGATTCCGTACCTGGAGCCCCGTCCAAGACCATTCTATCTGATGCCAATTTCATCGGAGTTATCCATGATCAGGACTTGTGGAAGGAGTGCAGGGAGGCCTATGAAGGTGATGTATTTCTGGCCAACCCACCTGTGGATATTAATCTTGTCTTTAAGGGTGGCATGTGGTTCAGAGATCGACGTATCTATGTCCCTGAGGTCGTCCGTCTGCAGATCCTCAAGTTGGTACACGGGTCTTCTACGACCATTACCTGTTCCGTCCCGCCCTTGGGGGTCTATATCAATGGACTTTATTGTGAAGCTGCCTGCATCGGGGGGCATGAATACAATCATGGTGGTAGTTGATCGCCTGACTAAAGCTGCTCATTTTGTTCCGTGCACCGGCCTCCCCTCAGCTAAAGATACAGTGAACTTGGTTATACAGAATATTTTTCGGTTGCACGGGGTTCCGGATGAGATCATCTCTGACCGTGGAGTACAGTTCACTTCAAGATTCTGGAAGGGGTTTTGCTCTGCACTCAATATTAATGTCTGCCTCTCTTCTGCTTACCATCCCCAGACAAATGGTCAGACTGAGCGTACCAACCAGACTTTGGAACAATATCTAAGATGTTATGTCAGCCATCTCCAGGATGATTGGTTGGAGTTGTTGCCGTTAGCCGAATTTTCACATAATAGTTCTCAGAGCGCCTCCACTAAATTTACACCTTTCTTTGCCAATCTGGGTTATCATCCCTGTATTTTACCTAGGACTCCAATTAATTCTCTGGTTCCGGCAGTGGAGGAAAGGCTGACTGCGATGAGACAGAATCTGGAGGTTCTAAAGGAATCCCTGACCACAGCTCAAGAACGTTATAAGAGATCGGCTGATAGATTCCGTAAACCTGCACCCATGTTCAAGGTAGGAGATTCCGTGTGGTTAGCAACTAAGAATTTGAAGTTAAACGTTCCTTCACAAAAACTTGGACAGAAATTCATTGGCCCTTTCAAGATCAACGGTATTGTGAGCTCTATGGCCTGCCGGCTGAAGCTGCCTAGGACAATGAAGGTACACCCAGTTTTTCATGTATCTTTTTACTAAAGAAAAAATATAAACCAGCTCACCCGTGATGCATAAACCAATCCTCGGGAGCACGGACCCGCTGTGTTCAGGCGTATAGAGTCCAAAAAGAAAAGAATGTCCAGCTTCACCGAATCCGTAAAAAAGAGTTTTCTTTATTCACATACTATTGAGCATAGAGGATGTCATGATTAAGGGAGCTTAGTCTCCAGAAACGCGTTGAGATTCTTACCCATATGGCTTGTGCTGAAGTCTGTATCCTCTATGCTCAATAGTATGTGAATAAAGAAAACTCTTTTTTACGGATTCGGTGAAGCTGGACAATCTTTTCTTTTTGGAATCTTTACTAAAGCCTGTATCTCCTAATACCTTCCAGGGACGTGTTGTGCCACCTCCGCAGCCTGTGGTAATTGATGGGCAAGAACAATTCGTGGTGGAGGAAATTATTGATTCCAGGATTTGCAGGAATCGGCTCCAATATCTGATAAGATGGCAGGGATATCCCCCTGAGGAAGACTCTTGGGAACCTGTGGAAAACATCAATGCCCAACAGAAGATTTCTCGTTTTCATCAGAGATTCCCTAAGAAACCAGGTCCAGGATCGTCCTGAGGCCGCTTCTAAGGAGGGAGTAATGTCAGGACTCTGAACATTTTTTACCTTTTGTGCATTACTGCCCTTTTTCAAGATGGCGTCTTTGGTCTCATGTGCACTGTGTCTCCTGCTATAAAACTCCACCCCAGCCTTCAGTCTTCAGTATTCTGCCTTGCATCCAGCTCCTGACCTCTGATTACTCCCTGGCTATACACCTGCTCCTGTGAACCTGTGTGGTCATCCTGCTACTCTGCTCTGAGTTCCTGCTGCATACACAAGTTTCCAGTAATCCTCCTTCATCTGCTGTTCGTGTTTACTTCCATCTGCATTTGCTGGTCATATAAGCTGTAGCTGCTTTGCAATAACCTGAGACTATCAACCAGGCCTCCCTGGTTGAGCTAAGATATGATTTGAACTGCCTAATAAGCATATATATCTGTGCCTGGACTGTTGTGAATTTGGTTTTTGGGCTCCCCCGGTGGTCGCTGGTGGTACTGGACTTGTGTGCTTCACTTTCTCTGTTCACCTGTTTCCATCAGGATGTGGGAGTATCCTATTTAGCCTTGCTGCTCAGTTATTCTAGTGCCGGCCATCAATGTAACCAGAGCTGTTGTGAATTTGGATTCTGGGCTCCCCCGGTGGCTACTGGTGGAATTGAACTTGTGACATCATCTTCCCTGTTCACCTGTTCTGATTAGATCTGGGTGTCGCTATATAACCTGGCTTCTCTGTTAGATGCTTGCCGGTCAACAATGTTATCAGAAGCCTCTCTGTGCTTGTTCCTGCTCCCAGACATCTACTAGATAAGTTGGACATTCGTCCATGTTTTGTTTTTGTATTTTGGTTCCAGTTCACAGCTGCAGTTTCGTTACTGTGTCTGGAAAGCTCTTGTTGATCAGGAATTGCCACTCTGGTATTATGAGTTAATGCCAGAGTCCTAAAGTAATTTCTGGATGTGTTTTGTTAGGGTTTTCTACTGACCATGAAAGTATGCTTTCTGTCTTCTGCTATCTAGAAAGCGGACCTCAAATTTGCTAAAACTATTTTCCTGCTGCGTTTGTTGTTTCATCTCATATCACCGCCAATATATGTGGGGGGCTTCTGTCTCCTTTTTGGGCATTTCTCTAGAGGTGAGTCAGGTCTTATATTTCCCTCTGCTAGCATTATTTAGTTCTCCGGCCGGCGCTGGGCATATAGGGATAAAAAGTAGGACATGCTACCTGGCTACTTCTAGATGATGCGGTAGGTTTAGTTCATGGTCAGTACAGTTACATCTTCCAAGAGCTTGTTCCTATTGAGGCTTATGCTAGTTCTCTGGCCATGGAGATCATGACAGTTTGACCGGCCCACTAAAGGGTTAAAATCCTTGGCTGAGAAAGGAGAGAAATAAGAAGTCTGCTGAGAGTTTTTTTTTTTTTTTTTTTTTCTCTGTGCTCTTAATTGGATCACTTGCCAGTCTGTCTATGCTGCAGTCTTTCTTTTTTTTCTCTCTCCTTCTAATCTTTGAATGGCTCTATGTTCACCTGTCTATAATGGATCTACAGAGTGTAACTGCAGGTTTGAATAATCTCGCCACGAAAGTACAAAGTTTGCAAGATTTTGTTGTTCATGCTCCGGTATCAGAGCCGAGAATTCCTTTGCCGGAATTCTTCTCAGGGAATAGATCTAGCTTTCAGAATTTTAGAAATAATTGTAAGTTATTTTTGTCCCTGAAATCTCGTTCTGCTGGAGACCCTGCACAGCAGGTTGGGATTGTGATTTCCTTGCTCCGCGGCGACCCTCAAGATTGGGCTTTTGCATTGGCACCAGGGGATCCTGCGTTGCGCAATGTGGATGCGTTTTTTCTGGCCTTGGGCTTGCTTTATGAGGAACCTCATTTGGAACTTCAGGCAGAAAAAACTTTGATGTCCCTATCGCAGGGGCAAGATGAAGCTGAAATTTACTGCCAAAGATTCCGTAAATGGTCTGTGCTTACTCAGTGGAATGAGTGTGCCTTGGCGGCTACTTTCAGAGAGGGTCTTTCTGATGCCATTAAGGATGTTATGGTGGGGTTCCCTGTGCCTGCAAGTCTGAATGAGTCCATGACAATGGCCATTCAGATCGATAGGCGTCTGCGGGAGCGCAAACCAGTGCACCATCTGGCGGTGTCCACTGAGAAGACGCCAGAAAACATGCAGTGTGATAGAATTCTGTCCAGAAGCGAGCGGCAGAATTTTAGACGGAAAAATGGGTTGTGTTTCTATTGTGGGGATTCTACTCATGTTATATCAGCATGCTCTAAGCGTACTAAAAAGCTTGATAAATCCGTTCCCATTGGCACTTTACAGTCTAAATTTATTTTGTCTGTGACCCTGATTTGCTCTTTGTCATCTATTACTACGGACGCCTATATCGACTCTGGCGCCGCTTTGAGTCTTATGGATTGGTCCTTTGCCAATCGTTGTGGGTATGATTTAGAGCCTTTGGAGACTCTTATTCCTCTGAAGGGGATTGACTCCACCCCATTGGCTAATAATAAACCACAATACTGGACACAAGTGACTATGTGTATTAATCCGGATCACCAGGAGACTATTCGTTTTCTGGTGCTGTATAATCTACATGATGATTTGGTGCTAGGATTGCCATGGCTGCAGTCTCACAACCCAGTCCTTGACTGGAGAGCTATGTCTGTGTTGAGCTGGGGATGTAAGGGGACTCATGGGGACGTACCTTTGGTGTCCATTTCATCATCTATTCCCTCTGAAATCCCTGAGTTCCTGTCTGATTATCGTGACGTCTTTGAAGAACCCAAGCTGGGTTCGCTACCTCCGCACCGTGAGTGCGATTGTGCTATAGATTTAATTCCGGGTAGTAAATACCCAAAGGGTCGTTTATTTAATCTGTCTGTGCCTGAACATACTGCTATGCGAGAATATATAAAGGAGTCCTTGGAAAAGGGACATATTCGTCCATCGTCATCTCCCTTAGGAGCCGGTTTTTTCTTTGTGTCAAAAAAAGACGGCTCTTTGAGACCATGTATTGATTATCGGCTTTTGAATAAAATCACGGTTAAATATCAATACCCATTGCCGTTGCTGACTGATTTGTTTGCTCGCATAAAGGGGGCCAAGTGGTTCTCTAAGATTGATCTCCGTGGGGCGTATAATTTGGTGCGGATCAGGCAGGGGGATGAGTGGAAAACCGCATTTAATACGCCCGAGGGCCACTTTGAGTATTTGGTGATGCCTTTTGGTCTTTCTAATGCCCCTTCAGTCTTCCAGTCCTTTATGCATGATATTTTCCGCGATTTTTTGGATAAATTTATGATAGTGTATCTGGATGATATTCTGATTTTTTCGGATGATTGGGACTCTCATGTCCGGCAAGTTAAGAGGGTTTTTCAGGTTTTGCGGTCTAATTCTCTGTGTGTCAAGGGTTCTAAGTGCGTTTTTGGGGTTCAGAGAATTTCCTTTTTGGGATATATTTTTTCTCCCTCTTCCATTGAGATGGATCCTGTCAAGGTTCAAGCTATTTGTGATTGGACGCAGCCCTCTTCTCTTAAAAGTCTTCAGAAATTTTTGGGCTTTGCCAACTTTTATCGTCGATTTATTTCTGGTTTTTCGGATGTCGTTAAGCCATTGACCGATTTGACTAGACAGGGTGCTGATGTTGCTAATTGGTCCCCTGATGCTGTGGAGGCCTTTCAGGAGCTTAAGCGCCGTTTTTCTTCTGCCCCTGTGTTGCGTCAGCCTGATGTGACTCTTCCTTTTCAGGTTGAGGTCGACGCTTCTGAGATCGGGGCTGGGGCAGTGTTGTCGCAGAAAAGTTCTGACTGCGCCGTGATGAGGCCTTGTGCCTTCTTTTCCCGTAAATTTTCGCCCGCTGAGCGGAATTATGATGTTGGGAATCGGGAGCTTTTGGCCATGAAGTGGGCTTTTGAGGAGTGGCGCCATTGGCTCGAGGGGGCCAGACATCAGGTGGTGGTATTGACTGACCACAAAAATTTGATCTATCTTGAGACCGCCAGGCGCCTGAATCCTAGACAGGCGCGCTGGTCATTATTTTTCTCTCGGTTTAATTTTGTGGTATCGTACCTACCGGGTTCTAAGAATGTTAAGGCGGATGCCCTTTCTAGGAGTTTTGAGCCTGATTCACCCGGCAACTCTGACCCCACAGGTATTCTTAAGGAGGGAGTTATCTTGTCAGCCGTTTCTCCAGACCTGCGGCGGGCCTTGCAGGAGTTTCAGGCGGATAGACCGGATCGTTGTCCGCCTGATAGGTTGTTTGTTCCTGATGATTGGACCAGTAGAGTCATCTCTGAGGTACATTCTTCTGCATTGGCAGGTCATCCTGGAATTTTTGGTACCAGGGATTTGGTGGCAAGATCCTTCTGGTGGCCTTCCCTGTCACGAGATGTGCGAGGCTTTGTGCAGTCTTGTGACGTTTGTGCTCGGGCCAAGCCTTGTTGTTCTCGGGCTAGTGGATTATTGTTGCCCTTGCCTATTCCTAAGAGGCCTTGGACACACATCTCGATGGATTTTATTTCAGATCTGCCTGTTTCTCAGAAGATGTCTGTCATCTGGGTGGTGTGTGACCGTTTTTCTAAGATGGTCCATTTGGTTCCCCTGCCCAAATTGCCTTCTTCTTCCGAGTTGGTGCCCCTGTTTTTTCAAAATGTTGTTCGTTTGCATGGTATTCCTGAGAATATCGTTTCTGACAGAGGAACCCAATTTGTGTCTAGATTTTGGCGGGCATTCTGTGCTAGGATGGGCATAGATTTGTCTTTTTCGTCTGCTTTTCACCCTCAGACTAATGGCCAGACCGAGCGGACTAATCAGACCCTGGAGACATATCTGAGGTGTTTTGTGTCTGCTGACCAGGATGATTGGGTTGCTTTTTTGCCATTGGCGGAGTTCGCCCTCAATAATCGGGCCAGCTCTGCCACTTTGGTGTCCCCGTTTTTCTGTAATTCGGGGTTCCACCCTCGATTTTCCTCCGGTCAGATGGAATCCTCGGATTGTCCTGGAGTGGATGCGGTGGTGGAGAGATTGCATCATATCTGGGGGCAGGTGATGGACAATTTAAAGTTGTCCCAGGAGAAGACTCAGCTTTTTGCCAACCGTCACCGTCGTGTTGGTCCTCGGCTTTGTGTTGGAGATTTGGTGTGGTTGTCTTCTCGTTTTGTCCCTATGAGGGTCTCATCTCCTAAGTTTAAGCCTCGGTTCATCGGTCCGTATAAAATATTGGAGATTCTTAACCCTGTTTCCTTCCGTTTGGACCTCCCTGCATCCTTTTCTATTCATAACGTTTTTCATCGGTCGTTATTGCGCAGGTATGAGGCACCGGTTGTGCCTTCCGTTGAGCCTCCTGCTCCGGTGTTGGTTGAGGGTGAGTTGGAGTACGTTGTGGAAAAAATCCTAGACTCCCGTGTTTCCAGACGGAGACTCCAGTATCTGGTCAAGTGGAAGGGATACGGCCAGGAGGATAATTCTTGGGTCACTGCATCTGATGTTCATGCCTCTGATCTGGTTCGTGCCTTTCATAGGGCCCATCCTGATCGCCCTGGTGGTTCTGGTGAGGGTTCGGTGCCCCCTCCTTGAGGGGGGGGTACTGTTGTGAATTTGGATTCTGGGCTCCCCCGGTGGCTACTGGTGGAATTGAACTTGTGACATCATCTTCCCTGTTCACCTGTTCTGATTAGATCTGGGTGTCGCTATATAACCTGGCTTCTCTGTTAGATGCTTGCCGGTCAACAATGTTATCAGAAGCCTCTCTGTGCTTGTTCCTGCTCCCAGACATCTACTAGATAAGTTGGACATTCGTCCATGTTTTGTTTTTGTATTTTGGTTCCAGTTCACAGCTGCAGTTTCGTTACTGTGTCTGGAAAGCTCTTGTTGATCAGGAATTGCCACTCTGGTATTATGAGTTAATGCCAGAGTCCTAAAGTAATTTCTGGATGTGTTTTGTTAGGGTTTTCTACTGACCATGAAAGTATGCTTTCTGTCTTCTGCTATCTAGAAAGCGGACCTCAAATTTGCTAAAACTATTTTCCTGCTGCGTTTGTTGTTTCATCTCATATCACCGCCAATATATGTGGGGGGCTTCTGTCTCCTTTTTGGGCATTTCTCTAGAGGTGAGTCAGGTCTTATATTTCCCTCTGCTAGCATTATTTAGTTCTCCGGCCGGCGCTGGGCATATAGGGATAAAAAGTAGGACATGCTACCTGGCTACTTCTAGATGATGCGGTAGGTTTAGTTCATGGTCAGTACAGTTACATCTTCCAAGAGCTTGTTCCTATTGAGGCTTATGCTAGTTCTCTGGCCATGGAGATCATGACACAGAGCCTTTCTGTTGCATGTTCCTGCTTCTAGACTACTATCAGCTAAGTTGGACTCTTAGTCCTAAGTTTGTTTGCATTTTTGTTCCAGTTCACAGTTATGTTATGTTTCTGTAGCTGGAAGCTCTTGTGGGCCGAAATTACCACTCCGGTGTCATGAGTTGACACATGAGTCTTAAAGTAATTTCTGGATGGTATTTTAATAGGGTTTTCAGCTGACCGTGAAGTTCCCTATTGTATCTTCTTACTATCTAGTAAGCGGACCTCGCTTTGCTGAACCTACCTTCATACTGCGTATGTCTTTTCCTCTGAACTCACCGTCAATATATGTGGGGGGCTTCTGTCTCCTTTTTGGGGGAATTTCCCTAGAGGTAAGCCAGGTCTGTTTTTTCCTCTATTAGGGTTAGTTAGTTCTCCGGCTGGCGCTGGGCGTCTAGGGATAAAACGTAGGTACGTCACCCGGCCACTGTTAGTTGTGTGGTAGGTTTAGCTCACGGTCAGCTCGAGATTCCATCACCCAAGAGCTAGTCTGTTATTTAAGTTCTCTGACGTTCCCTTGCCATTGGGAACCATGACAGTATGGCCGGCCAAGGGTTAAAACCGTTGGCAGAAGAAAGGAGAGAAAAAGAAGTCTGCAGATTTTTTTTTTTTTTTTTTCTTCTGAGCTTGCTCTATAGTTCACTCAGTTGCATTTCTGCTCTAATTGCAGCCTTTGCCTCTCTCTCTCCTTCTAATCCTTGAATGGCTCTGATCTCACCTGATTAAGATGGATCCTCAGAGTTTGACTACAGGTTTGAATAATCTTGCTACGAAGGTTCAAAATTTACAGGATTTTGTTATTCATGCTCCTATATCTGAACCTAGAATTCCTATACCAGAATTTTTCTCCGGGGATAGATCTCGTTTCCTGAATTTCAAATATAATTGTAAATTATTTCTTTCCCTGAGATCTCGCTCCGCTGGAGATCCCGCACAGCAGGTTAGGATAGTAATTTCCTTGCTGCGGGGTGACCCTCAAGACTGGGCATTTGCATTGGCACCCGGGGATCCTGCGTTGCTCAATGTGGATGCGTTTTTTCTGGCTTTGGGGTTGCTTTATGAGGAACCTAATTTAGAGATTCAGGCTGAAAAAACCTTGATGGCCCTATCTCAAGGGCAAGATGAAGCTGAAATATACTGCCAAAAATTTCGTAAATGGTCTGTGCTTACTCAGTGGAATGAGTGCGCCCTGGCGGCGAATTTCAGAGAGGGTCTCTCTGATGCCATTAAAGATGTTATGGTGGGGTTCCCTGCACCTACAGGTCTGGATGAGTCCATGACAATGGCTATTCAGATTGATCGGCGTTTGCGGGAGCGCAAACCTGTGCACCATTTGGCGGTGTCTTCTGAGAAGGCTCCAGAAAATATGCAATGTGATAGAATTCTGTCCAGAAGCGAACGGCAGAATTTTAGGCGAAAAAATGGGTTGTGCTTCTATTGTTGTGATTCAACTCATGTTATATCAGCATGCTCTAAACATACAAAAAAGGTTGATAAGTCTATTTCAATTGGCACTTTACAGTCTAAGTTTATTTTGTCTGTGACCTTGATTTGTTCATTATCGTCAATTACCGCGGATGCCTATGTCGACTCTGGCGCCGCTTTGAGTCTCATGGATTGGTCCTTTGCCAGGCGCTGTGGGTTTGATCTAGAGCCTCTGGAAGTTCCTATACCTCTGAAGGGTATTGACTCTACACCATTGGCTAGTAATAAACCACAATACTGGACACAAGTGACTATGCGTATGAATCCAGACCATCAGGAGACGATTCGCTTCCTTGTGTTGTACAATCTACATGATGTTTTGGTGCTCGGATTGCCATGGTTACAATCTCATAACCCAGTTCTTGACTGGAAAGCAATGTCTGTGTTAAGCTGGGGATGTCAGGGGGCTCATGGGGACGTACCTTTGGTTTCCATTTCGTCATCTATTCCCTCTGAGATTCCGGAATTTTTATCTGATTATCGTGATGTTTTTGAGGAGCCTAAGCTTGGTTCACTACCTCCTCACAGAGATTGCGATTGTACCATAGATCTGATTCCGGGCAGTAAATTTCCAAAGGGTCGTTTATTTAATCTATCTGTACCTGAACATGCTGCTATGCGAGAACATATTAAGGAGTCCCTGGAAAAGGGACATATTCGTCCTTCTTCATCTCCCTTAGGAGCCGTTTTTTTCTTTGTATCTAAAAAAGATGGCTCTTTGAGGCCGTGTATTGATTATCGACTCTTGAATAAAATTACAGTCAGATATCAGTATCCTCTGCCACTGCTGACTGATTTGTTTGCTCGAATAAAAGGGGCTAAGTGGTTCTCTAAGATTGATCTCCGTGAGGCGTATAATTTGGTGCGAATTAAGCAGGGGGATGAGTGGAAAACCGCATTTAATACGCCCGAGGGCCATTTTGAGTATTTAGTAATGCCTTTTGGTCTTTCAAATGCCCCTTCAGTCTTTCAGTCCTTTATGCATGACATTTTCCGGGAATATTTGGATAAATTCATGATCGTGTATCTGGATGATATTTTGATTTTTTCGGATGACTGGGATTCTCATGTCCAACAGGTCAGGAGGGTTTTTCAGGTTTTGCAGGCTAATTCCTTGTGTGTGAAGGGTTCTAAGTGTATTTTTGGGGTTCAAAAGATTTCTTTTTTGGGGTACATTTTTTCCCCCTCTTCCATTGAGATGGATCCTGTCAAGGTTCGGGCTATTTGTGATTGGACGCAACCTTCTTCGCTTAAGAGCCTTCAGAAATTTTTGGGCTTTGCTAATTTTTATCGTCGATTTATAACTGGTTTTTCTGATGTTACTAAACCTTTGACTGATTTGACCAAAAAGGGTGCTGATGTTGCTGATTGGTCCCCTGCTGCTGTGGAGGCCTTTCGGGAGCTTAAGCGCCGCTTTTCTTCCGCCCCTGTGTTGCGTCAGCCTGATGTTGCTCTTCCTTTTCAGGTTGAGGTCGATGCTTCCGAGATCGGAGCTGGGGCGGTCTTGTCGCAGAAAAGTTCCGATTGCTCCGTGATGAGACCTTGTGCGTTCTTTTCTCGAAAATTTTCGCCCGCCGAGCGAAATTATGATATTGGTAATCGGGAGCTTTTGGCTATGAAGTGGGCTTTTGAGGAGTGGCATCATTGGCTTGAGGGGGCTAGACATCAGGTGGTGGTATTGACCGATCACAAGAATTTGATTTATCTTGAGTCTGCCAGGCGCCTGAATCCTAGACAGGCGCGCTGGTCGTTGTTTTTCTCTTGGTTTAATTTTGTGGTCTCATACTTACCAGGTTCTAAAAATGTGAAGGCGGATGCCCTTTCTAGGAGTTTTGAGCCTGATTTCCCTGGTGATTCTGAACCTACAGGTATCCTTAAGGATGGGGTGATATTATCTGCTGTTTCCCCAGACCTGCGACAGGCTTTGCAGGAGTTTCAGGCGGATAGACCTGATCGTTGCCCGCCTGGTAGACTGTTTGTTCCTGATGATTGGACCAGTAGAGTCATCTCGGAGGTTCATTCTTCTGCGTTGGCAGGTCATCCCGGGATCTTTGGTACCAGGGATTTGGTGGCTAGGTCCTTCTGGTGGCCTTCTCTGTCTCGAGATGTACGAGTTTTTGTGCAGTCTTGTGATGTTTGTGCTCGGGCCAAACCTTGTTGTTCTCGGGCTAGCGGATTGTTGTTATCTTTGCCTATTCCAAAGAGGCCTTGGACTCACATCTCTATGGATTTTATTTCTGATCTCCCTGTTTCTCAGAAAATGTCTGTCATCTGGGTGGTGTGTGACCGTTTTTCAAAGATGGTTCATTTGGTGCCCTTGCCTAAGTTGCCGTCCTCTTCCGAGTTGGTTCCTCTGTTTTTTCAAAATGTGGTTCGCTTGCATGGTATTCCGGAGAATATCGTTTCTGACAGGGGGACCCAGTTCGTGTCTAGATTTTGGCGGGCGTTCTGTGCTAGGATGGGCATTGATTTGTCTTTTTCGTCTGCGTTCCATCCTCAGACTAATGGCCAGACTGAGCGAACTAATCAGACCTTGGAGACTTATTTGAGGTGTTTTGTGTCTGCGGATCAGGATGACTGGGTTGCCTTTTTGCCGTTGGCGGAGTTTGCCCTCAATAATCGGGCTAGTTCTGCCACTTTGGTTTCTCCTTTCTTTTGCAATTCGGGGTTTCATCCTCGCTTTTCTTCTGGTCAGGTGGAGTCTTCGGATTGTCCTGGAGTGGATACTGTGGTGGATAGGTTGCATCGGATTTGGGGACAGGTGGTGGACAATTTGGAGTTGTCCCAGGAGAAGACTCGGCATTTTGCTAACCGCCGTCGTCGTGTTGGTCCTCGTCTTCGTGTTGGGGACTTGGTGTGGTTGTCTTCTCGTTTTGTCCCTTGAGGGTTTCTTCTCCTAAGTTTAAGCCTCGGTTCATCGGCCCGTATAAGATTTTGGAGATTCTTAACCCTGTGTCCTTTCGATTGGACCTCCCGGCATCTTTTTCTATCCATAATGTCTTCCATCGGTCATTATTGCGCAGGTATGAGGTACCGGTTGTGCCTTCCGTTGAGCCTCCCGCTCCGGTGTTGGTTGAGGGTGAATTGGAGTACGTTGTGGAGAAGATCTTGGACTCCCGTGTTTCCAGACGGAAACTTCAGTATCTGGTCAAGTGGAAGGGCTACGGTCAGGAGGATAATTCTTGGGTGACAGCCTCTGATGTTCATGCCTCTGATTTGGTCCGTGCCTTTCATAGGGCTCATCCTGATCGCCCTGGTGGTTCTTGTGAGGGTTCGTGCCCCCTCCTTGAGGGGGGGTACTGTTGTGAATTTGGTTTTTGGGCTCCCCCGGTGGTCGCTGGTGGTACTGGACTTGTGTGCTTCACTTTCTCTGTTCACCTGTTTCCATCAGGATGTGGGAGTATCCTATTTAGCCTTGCTGCTCAGTTATTCTAGTGCCGGCCATCAATGTAACCAGAGCCTTTCTGTTGCATGTTCCTGCTTCTCTGACTACTATCAGCTAAGTTGGACTCTTAGTCCTAAGTTTGTTTGCATTTTTGTTCCAGTTCACAGTTATGTTATGTTTCTGTAGCTGGAAGCTCTTGTGGGCCGAAATTACCACTCCGGTGTCATGAGTTGACACATGAGTCTTAAAGTAATTTCTGGATGGTATTTTAATAGGGTTTTCAGCTGACCGTGAAGTTCCCTATTGTATCTTCTTACTATCTAGTAAGCGGACCTCGCTTTGCTGAACCTACCTTCATACTGCGTATGTCTTTTCCTCTGAACTCACCGTCAATATATGTGGGGGGCTTCTGTCTCCTTTTTGGGGGAATTTCCCTAGAGGTAAGCCAGGTCTGTTTTTTCCTCTATTAGGGTTAGTTAGTTCTCCGGCTGGCGCTGGGCGTCTAGGGATAAAACGTAGGTACGTCACCCGGCCACTGTTAGTTGTGTGGTAGGTTTAGCTCACGGTCAGCTCGAGATTCCATCACCCAAGAGCTAGTCTGTTATTTAAGTTCTCTGACGTTCCCTTGCCATTGGGAACCATGACACTGGACTAAGACAAGGATTTATTCGTGTCAAGTATCCTCAAGAATAACTGTGCTTCATAGACTTTCTGCATGATTGCATTTTCCTCTGAAGTTTCCTATAGACTGCTGAGCTGCATTTGATATTTGCACCAAGTGTTGTGGACCTGAGTTTCTCTCTGCACCTGTTTGAATCACCATGTGATAATATAGACTTTACCACTTATAAAACTGTGTCCTGTAGTTGTCTTGTTCCACGCAAAGAGTCTCCTGAGTTATCCCCTATAATTATTACAAACAGATACTGGGAGCAGCGGCAGAGACTCAGCGCTGGACCCAAGGTCGGTGAGTAAAATGCAGGTTTTTTTGGTGGGGGTTTTAATAAAAAAAGGTCCCAGAGCGCTACTGCTATAAAAAGTTTGCATGGCCGCTCGGCCATGTGCTAGTGTAAACCTTGAGAATGTGTGTGTGTAGATGAATGACTGTCAATGGATGAAAGCTCCTTAATCATTCCCATTTCTCGTGTTGTTGACTGCTCGCGAATGGTGGAAGCTATCTAGCGCCCAACAGTGCTATCTTCACACTAAGCACACGTTGCAGTGCCTGTCTCTATGGCACTGTGCGCCATCAGTGCGCTCTCCTGACAACCGTCAGTAAAGGGTGGGTATTCCCGCTTGGTCTGTGCATCTGACTCGGGGCGTCCTCAGGCGCGGGCTCAAAAGCCGAGGGTCAGAGCCAGTTCAATCACCAGATTAGTGGGGGTGATTCTTAGGGATCCCACTAGTGTCTTGCAGCTGCACCCTGTGACTGCTAACAGGGTGCAGCGTATTGGGCGACTATGTGAAGCAACAGAGCTCGCTACCATTTCACACGGGGTGAAGTCTAACCCACGTGTGAGCTAAGTGTCCACAGCAGCAGGTACCACCTCTGCACGGTGGACCCCGGGCTGCGAACGCACTTCATATTAATCTCTTTATTATTTTGTGTATTTCGCTCACCCCCCCCCTGGCGTTTTTAAGTAAAAGAGCCACTTTGTGCAGCACTAAGGCTGCATTCTGTCAAGGTGGCTCTTCTTTTTGTGCTCCCTTTTAACGCTGCAATATTAATTTTTATAATTTATTTAATTTAACCTCCTCCCAGCCACCAGTCAGCCCCTCACTGCACCGGGCACCGCCTCCTCTATCCTCAGTCACGTAACCGTTTGCGCTGCCCTTTGACTCAAAACACCTGATGTATTCATCACGCTCCTGTGTGTTCCCGAGGCCCGAGATCCCGACCCTCAGTGTGTTCTTATTCACCCGGCGCACTGAGGGGCTGACTGATGGCTTGGAGGCAGTGGTATCCGGGGGAAAAGACCTGTCCCCCAGACAGACTAACGGTATGGTGCGAAAATTATAAAAATTAATATTGCAGCGTTAGAAGGGAGCACAAAAAGAAGAGCCACCTTGACAGAATGCAGCCTTAGTGCTGCACAAGGTGGCTCTTTTACTTAAAAACGCCAGGGGGGTGACAGGTTCCCTTTAACCTTGTGATGTGTACAACTCTGAACATCGTCAGGAACATCCAGCTCAAAAAGATGCTAATTATGGCACAGAATAGGTTTGTGAGGAGGCCATGTGGCAGTGTTTTCCTTATTTAGAGGTTTTTGGGAATGTTTACAGATTGTTTCTGAAATTTCATGAACCATGATAAATCTTTAAAGGAATTGTCTGATATAAACCAAACGTGAAAATGGCAAAGATGTTTTAAAAAACGGAGGCACGTTGAGGCTGAAATGATGGTGTCCCTTTCTTCAGTCACTTGATCAAATACACTGTGTGCAGAATTATTAGGCAACTTGTATTTTGATCACATGATACTTTTTATACATGTTGTCCTACTCCAAGCTGTTCAGGCTTGAGAGCCAACTACCAATTAAGTAAATCAGGCGATTTACATATCTGTAATGAGGAGGGGTGTTGTCTAATGACATCAAAACCCTATATAAGGTGTGCTTAATTATTAGACAACTTCCTTTACTTTGGCAAAATGGGTCAGAAGAGAGATTTGACAGGCTCTGAAAAGTCCAAATTGTGAGATGTCTTGCAGAGGGATGCGGCAGTCTTGAAATTGCCAAACTTTTGAAGTGTGATCACTGAACAATCAAGCGTTTCATGGCAAATAGCCAACAGGGTCGCAAGAAGCGTGTTGGGCAAAAAAGGCACAAAATAACTGCCCATGAATTGAGGAAAGTCAAGCGTGAAGCTGCCAAGATGCCATTTGCCACCAGTTTTGCCATATTTCAGAGCTGCAACGTTACTGAAGTAACAAAAAGCACAAGGTGTGCGATACTCAGGGACATGGCCAAGGTAAGGAAGGCTGAAAAACAACCACCTTTGAACAAGAAACATAAGATAAAACGTCAAGACTGGGCCAAGAAATATCTTAAGACTGACTTTTCAACGTTTTTATGGACTAATGAAATGAGAGTGACTCTTGATGGGCCAAAGGCTGGATCAGTAAAGGGCAGAGAGCTCCACTCCGACTCAGATGCCAGCAAGGTGGAGGTGGGGTACTAGTATGGGCTGGTATAGTCAAAGATGAATTTGAGGGACCTTTTTGGGTTGAGGATGGAGTGAAGCTCAACTCCCAGACCTACTGCCAGTTTCTGGAAGACAACTTCTTCAAGCAGCGGTACAGGAAGAAGTCAGTATCGTTTAAGAAAAACATGATTTTCATGCTCCACCATCACATCCATCGCATTCACAATGCTCCATCACCTGCCTCCAACTACTCCACAGCGTGGCTGGCCAGTAAAGGTCTCAAAGAAGAAAAAATAATTACATGGCCCCTTGTTCATCTGATCTGAACCCCATAGAGAACCTGTGGTCCCTCATAAAATGTGAGATCTACAGGGAGGGAAAACATGCCACCTCTTGGAACAGTGTCTGGGAGGCTGTGGTGGCTGCTGCACGCAATGTTGATTGTAAACAGATCAAGCAACTGACAGAATCTATGGATGGAAGGCTGTTGAGTGTCATCATAAAGAAAGGTGACTACATTGGTCACTATTTTGGGGGGGTTTTGTTTTTGCATGTCAGAAATCTTGATTTCTAAATTTTGTGCAGTTATATTGGTTTACCTGGTGAAAACAAACAAGTGAGATGGGACTATATTTAGTTTTTATTAAGTTGCCTAATAATTCTGCACAGTAATAGTTACCTGCACAAACAGATATCCTCCCAAGATAGCAAAATCTAAAAAAAAAAACACTCCAACTTCCAAAAATATTAAGCTTTGATATTTATGAGTCTTTTGGGTTGATTGAGAACGTAGTTGTTGATCAATAATAAAAATAATCCTCTAAAATACAACTTGCCTAATAATTCTGCACACAGTGTAGTGCAAAGCTGCAGAGGTTAGGTAACTGGAATGGCGCATTATAGGATGTGCCCCTGAGGTTGCGCCATTCACCAGACATGTGCAGCCAATCTCAGGCCATCGCTCCCATTTCTGGCTCAGAACACTAGAGCACCCAGCACTGGATCTATGGAGGTGAGGGTGGGTGACTAAGGCCTCTTTCACACTAGCATCGTGCACTGCACGTCGCAATGCGTCGTTGTGGATAAAAAACGCATCCTTCAAAGTTGTCTGCAGGATGCAAAGTCTGCAGACAAAGTATGCAGTCAAAGTTGTCTGCAGGATGCGTTTTTTCCCCATAGACTTTAATTAGCGACGCATTGCGACACAGTGCCACACGTCGCAACCATCGTGCGACGGTTGCGCCGTGTTTTGGCGCACCGCCGCCACAAAAAAAGTTACATGTAACTTTTTTTGTGCGTCGGGACCGCCATTTTCGACCGTGCATGCGTGGCCGAAACTCCGCCCCCTCCTCCCCGTACCTTACAATGAAGCAGCGGAAGCGTCTTAAGACTGCTTCCGCTGCCAACGTCGGGCATTTTCTTCACAGTATGCGTCGGTACGTCGGGCCGACGCAGCGCGACGGCCCCGTACTGACGCTAGTGTGAAAGTAGCCTAAGCTTCAATTTGTTGTTTCAAAACCATCTCCAGAATTTTATTTTATTTTTATAATGTTGAACAATCCCTTTAAGGCTATAAGCAATATATGTCTGCAGTTTAGAACACTGATATGATGACATCAGCAGCAGTTATGTAAAATTAGAATCACAACAATCTATGCAAACTCCTGCAACTTAAAAAATCATACGTATTATTTTTTTTATAGACACAGGAAAGTAGTGACATATTTTTACAAATTGTCCAGAATTATCTAAACAGTTAACAATACAGTGTGAGACTCCTGTATACCGAGAACTTTGCTCAACCAGATGGTAACTAGAGAGCTACAGAATGCTGATTGTAGGGCACTTTGTGGCTGATTGTCTATTGTAGCACTTGCCACCTGAACGCCTTACAGATTCTTTGTTATCGGGGCATATTCTAGCTGTAACTGTCCTTTGGTTTTGTTAGTTATCTATGGCTCACATTGGTAATGGGGCACACCATCCAGGGGCAGACATATCATTGGTGCCACCTGTGCAGCCACACAGGGGCACAAAAGGTAAGGGGGCCGCAAACACCTTCAAAGCAACAACCAGCTTCTATCGCACACCCAAAGAGGGGCCATATAGTGTTCTTACAAAGGGGCCACTTCAGTTTGTGTCCTCTCCTGATCACTGTTACCGGTGAGGCACTCACATCGTTTATAAGGATAGTCCCGACCCTACCTCATACACTGGAGTGGGGGCACTCTCTTGTACTGTTTGTGAGAGCTGCCACTATTCACTGGTTGTGCTAACTCTACATGCCTGGTCATTGGCAGAGTGTAGATTATTTTTTTTACCACATCAGTTCTTATGGGGGACACTCTTTTCTTCCTCTAGCTGTTTATGTGGGCACTCTCTTCTTTTTGTAGCTGTTTATGTGGGCAATCTCTTCTTATGTCACCAATTATGTGGGCACTCACTATTCATAAAGACACTCTGTTCCTGACACTAATGTCACACCCCTGCCTGCCACTCTAAGGAGGCACGTTTTATGGCACAGTTTACAGCTGCCACCACTAGCAGTTACGGTAGTCCTCTCTGCCTGACCTCCGGACATTTCTACTGGGGACTGTCTTGTTTACTTAGGGCACTGTAACGTGGGCACTCTTCGGTTAGCCGGGGCACTGTAACCTGGGCACTCTTACTGGTGACTGTCTCGGTTAGCCGGGGCACTGTAACCTGGGCACTTACTGGTGACTGTCGCGGTTAGCCGGGGCACTGTAACCTGGGCACTTACTGGTGACTGTCTCGGTTAGCCGGGGCACTGTAACCTGGGCACTCTTACTGGTGACTGTCGCGGTTAGCCGGGGCACTGTAACCTGGGCACTCTTACTGGTGACTGTCGCGGTTAGCCGGGGCACTGTAACCTGGGCACTTACTGGTGACTGTCTCGGTTATCTGAGGCACTGTAACCTGGGCACTCTTACTGGTGACTGTCGCGGTTAGCCGGGGCACTGTAACCTGGGCACTCTTACTGGTGACTGTCTCGGTTAGCCGGGGCACTGTAACCTGGGCACTTACTGGTGACTGTCGCGGTTAGCCGGGGCACTGTAACCTGGGCACTCTTACTGGTGACTGTCTCGGTTATCTGGGGCACTGTAACCTGGGCACTCTTACTGGTGACTGTCGCGGTTAGCCGGGGCACTGTAACCTGGGCACTCTTACTGGTGACTGTCTCAGTTATCTGGGGCACTGTAACCTGGGCACTCTTACTGGTGACTGTCTCGGTTATCTGGGGCACTGTAACCTGGGCACTCTTACTGGTGACTGTCGCGGTTATTTGGGGCACTGTAACCTGGGCACTCTTACTGGTGACTGTCGCGGTTATCTGGGGCACTGTAACCTGGGCACTCTTACTGGTGACTGTCGCGGTTATCTGGGGCACTGTAACCTGGGCACTTACTGGTGACTGTCTCGGTTATCTGGGGCACTGTAACCTGGGCACTTACTGGTGACTGTCTCGGTTATCTGAGGCACTGTAACCTGGGCACTCTTACTGGTGACTGTCTCGGTTATCTGAGGCACTATAACCTGGGCACTCTTACTGGTGACTGTCTCGGTTAGCCGGGGCACTGTAACGTGGGCATTCTGGTGACTGTGTCGGTTAGCCGGGGCACTGTAACGTGGGCATTCTGGTGACTGTCTCGGTCAGCCGTGGCACTGTAACGTGGGCATTCTGGTGACTGTCTCGGTTAGCCGGGCACTGTAACGTGGGCATTCTGGTGACTGTCTCGGTCAGCCGGGGCACTGTAACGTGGGCATTCTGGTGACTGTCTCGGTCAGCCGGGGCACTGTAACGTGGGCATTCTGGTGACTGTCTCGGTCAGCCGGGGCACTGTAACGTGGGCCCTCTCTGGCACATGAGGTAAGATCCTGTACGCTATGTCACTCCTGCCCGTGTGACAGTCATAGAGGAGGGAAGGTGCAGCTGGCGTGTCACTCTCTGCTGTCCCTGTGCTGTGGCAGGGAGTGACCGCGCCGCCATACAGCAGGTGTCCCGTCCCCTCCCCCGGAGAGAGGAGTTATCCCCGCCCTGTCCCGGAGCTCGGCCAGCGCCGCCCGGGAGCTCGTCCTGCAGGTGACCGTGCGCGGAGAGCCGGACAGTGCGGAGAGGAGCCGTGTGGCCGGTGAGTTCTGGGCTTATTGCCGGGCACGTCCTGTCCTCATGCTGTGCTGATAACAAGGGCAGGACATGGCACGAAGTCCCCATGACAAGCCCCGGCAGCACACATGATGTGGTCGCGACACAGCTGACACTTGACGACTGTGTTTCTGGCAGCGATTGTTACACTGGTAACTTCAGGGGCTGCAGGGATCTGCGCCATTCACAGTAATGGGGGCTCCCGGCTTGGAAAGAACTCATTCCTGCACCTCCTCAATGACCTTTTTTGTGTTTTACTTTATTATTTTCAATTTGTGGTTTTTTTGTTTGTTTTATTTTTGTTTGTGGCAAGGTTTGTTACATGGAGCGTCCCCGAGAGGTTTTACCAGGACGTGCACGCGTTATCATTTTATAATTTGTAATTTTACATTGAACCCATGGCACTGACCTGACCTGTGACCATTAAGATGAGCTGGGTTTGTTAAGACCAAGCAACTCTGCTATGTCAGGAGGGCGCCCGGCAATCAGGAGATGCTGCGTCCATTACAGCCTTAGCTATCTTTCCACGGTCAGGAAACGCTGCGGACTGGATGCTGTGTACAGCCGCAGCCTGCAACCCGCAGCGTTCAGATGTTACAGCATAGTGGAGGGCATTTTATGAAATCCCATCTCCACACTGCATACAAAGACGCAGGTGGCAGACTTGTGTATACGCACATGCGGCCCGTCTTTATAGACTGCAGCATGTCTGTTTATCTTGCGGAGATGCTCAGTCTCCACAAGATAAATTACACAGTCTATGTATAGGATGCGCTGATTCCGCATGGTTCAATGAGCACAAGCGGGATCACCGTGCGTACAAAAGCCGGGTATCTGCTGCGTCCAAAGTGCTGCCATGACCGCCTTATGTAGGACAGAGAAGACCGCAGAGATGTGATCAGCTCCTCTGATCTGCGAGTCCTGTGTCTCTGACAGCCGGGCATCCCACCTGCTCCTCCTACGTTGTGTGGTGGAAACCTTAGGGTACGTGCCCACAATCAGGAATATCAGCGTTTTGGACTCCGTGCACTTGCGCTGCTTTTGAAACGCTGCATTGTACAGTACAAGCACAGTGGATGGGATTTATAAAAATCCCATGCCCACTGTGCTTCTATGTACCGCTGCAGAAACTCACCCGTGGCGCGGGTTTACGAGCCACAGCATGTCAATTTCTGTTGTGGAGACGTTAAGCTCTGCAACAGAAATTTCCACAATAGAATGTATTGGATGCGGTAAAACTGCACGGTTCAGTGACCACATGTGGATTTACCTGCGTGATTAGAATGCAGCGCTTTGGACGCAGCAACAATACACTGTGTCCAAAGCACTGCTACTTCCTGATCGTGAGAACGTAGCCTTAGGGCGAGACAGACGGCCGTATTTCTCATGCGAGAATCGCATCGTAAGCCTCGTACTGGCTGTCGGCTCTCCTGACCTGAGCTTGACAGCTGCATAGAAATACATCATACTGTCTCGCTCAGGTCAGGAGAGGTGCCAGGCCAGTGCGTGCAGTGCGATGCGATTCTCGCACGGGAAATACGGCAGTCTGGCTCTGCCCTTAGATCCATGTCTGCCAGACAATCCTTGTGTTTTGGGTCTAGAGCTTTATGATCACGTGGTCCTGAACAGGTTACATGGAGCGCCAACCGTTCCCTAGTTCTCACTGGTCTTACATCAGAGCTGAAATGATTTATCATCCAGCCAAATAATGGAGACAGACAAGTAACAGAGACAGATAAATAACCGCAACATATAAGTAACAGCGACAAATAAACAATGGAAATGGATAAATAACAAAGATGGATAAATTACGAAGATGGATAAATAATGTAGACAAATAAATAACAGAGACAGATAAATAACGGAGACAGATAAATAATGGAGTTGGTGACAGCCGACCTCACTGACATACCCTCTGTGGCCTAGGATTGCGCACCATGTGGGAAGAGACATAGTCGGTAACCAGGACTGTTGTGCAGCTGTAGTGTTTCCTTATAGTAAAAATAGTCACAACTGGGAAATATTTAAGTTGTCATATGTTGAACTGCTTTTACTGTGGTATTGAGACCAAGAAGTCGCAGTAGTCTTAATAATTCATACAATAATGCACCTGTATGTCATATTAACAGATATTGGCATCTATAGGCCGCAGCTCCAAAAATGTTCTGCAATCGTGCAGTCAAGAGTCACCATAGAGTCACCACCTTAAAGGGAACCTGTCATCAGAAACAACGCTATTAACCTGAAGATATGGGGTTAATGTGCAGGTTAATAGCATTATACTGCTACCCTGAAAAAATGAACTTCATTCCCTACGGCAGCGATCCCGTTTCAGTCACGGGGCGGCACCAGCGCTGATTCAGTCACTGCTTGGAGAATACAGCTGTAACCGCCCCCCGCCGCTGACTGACAGGCGACCCAATACAGAGCCAGTGTCAGTCAGGGCTGGGGGTGAGGTTTCAGTCACGGGGGGCGGCACCAGCGCTGCTTCAGTCACTGCTCGGAGAATTCAGATCGGCTGTAACCGCGCCCTTGGCCCTAATGTTGGGGGTATGGATACAGACTCCTCGCTGTACACTCAGAGTGGTGACTGAACCAGTACTGGAGACGCCCCTGTAACTGAAACCTCACCCCCAGCCCAGACTGACACTCCCTCTGCATTAGGGGCAGCTGTCAATCAGCATTAGGGGCAGCTGTCAATCAGGGCCGGGGGAGCCGTTACAGTGGCCGCTCTGATTGAACTCGCGCAGGCATTGCCCCCATGACTGAAACCTGAACGCTGCCAGGGAGAATAAAGTTCATTTTCTCCCTGGAGCGTTCGGCTACATCAGGGGTGGGGAATCTTTTTTTCTGCCAAGGGCTATTTGGATATTTATACCATCCTTCGGGGGCCGTACAAACTCCGCCCACAAAGTGCATCCTGACTGTGGCACTGGTGTCAGGACGTAATCTTCCATTGCATGCCCTTCAGTGTCCAGTAGTGAACACTGTATGTGTGTGCTAACAGAGCAAGAAGAAATTAATGAGCTGGTTGTAATCAAAATACAGCTCCCTGCCAAAGCACTGTGGTCCCTGAGAATCTGCCCGATAGCTGGATAAAAGGTCATCGAGGGCCGTAAATGGCTCGTGGGCCTGAGGTTCCCCACTCCTGGGCTACATGCAAGTGCCGGGCAGCATTATACCCATATCTGCAGAATAATAGCGTTTGTTTTGGTGACACGTTTTCTGTAAATAGTGTGTAGTCAACTAGCCATAGACATGGGATTTTTCTCCTCACACATGGCCTCCTAACCACAAGGGAAAATGAGGGTCAGGACTCCATGCTATCCTATTGTTTATCCAATGATTGCACTTCATCATAGAACATTCATGCATGTTCCCCTTAATCCAGTCTGGTACGTTTGTGGGGAAAGTGAATGTGTTTACGGATGAGCACCTTGGTACAATTTATATCAAGACTTCAACATATGCCGATAATGGGAAATGAAAGTTAATAAGAATCTCTTTCTCCAGACCTATCGTCCTCTCTAAACAGACCTGCAAACAGCCGACGAACAAGCAAAATGCTCCTTTGTCGGATGTGATTATTTTTAAGCAGGTTTAAAAATGTTTTGCTTTTGCCAACAGCACATTGTGACTTGTAAACAGGTGATGTACTGCCGATAACATGCCATTCTATGGGCACCGAACAATCAAATTAATGATCGTTATGTGCACAAAGTTTCACAGTATTAAGGTTGAAGGTAGACATAGTCCATCGAGTACAATACAACCTAAAACCTAAGATGCTGATACAGAGGAAGGAAAAATCCCATGAGGAAGATGCTAGGTGGCCCATGGTATTGGAAGTGTGGTCAGCCAGTCTACCGGCTATTAAACGACCACAGAGCGGCTTACCTGTAGCCGATTGGTGTTCGTGATCGGCTTTAGAAGTAGCTACTAAAACGTTTAGCTTTTACTGATCCGGAGATGCGACCTATGTTATATTGCGGAGCTGTATGCACAATGTTGGAAATAGCCAGAAAGCTTGTTATCTCTACAGCTTAGATGAGCTCTTGCAACACACAAGATCAGATAGAGAGGGCAGTTTTGTCTCTTATTTCTTACCTGCTGTTCCCCTGAGAATTCTATTACAGAGATCTGGGCCTTTTATTAACTGCTAATCTTTGGTCTTTACCAAGGGGGCATTGCTCATAGGATTCTCTGGGGGCTCCTCTGCATAACTACACCATTGAGCAACACCCCCTTAGTAAAGACCATAAAAATCAGCACCTTGTATGTTGCCGTCTTGTATTAAATCGCCTGTCTAAATGGACTTTTAGTTTCCTGGGGTAAAGTGCAAAATTGTCACAACTAGCTCTGCGCAGGAAACCATGGAAAATTATTCTGGGAGATTTCAGCTCTGAGGTGTACAGACTTCTGAATGTATCTCTGGGCTATAATACGAGATATAACTGAGGAGCAAAGGAACGCTTGTGGTTACATTTTTACTGGGGTTTCAGAACTCAAGTTTAAAAACACCACGAATTTTTAATAATATTCTCAAAAATTTCATAGAGAGAATTTATGCCACACTGCTGTATGTGGAACAATTGTCCATATTTTACTATAGGATAAACTAGTATCTGCCTCCAAAGTTTTTGACAATCCCTCTCCCTCCAAAAAAGGAAACAAAAAATAATCAAAGAAAAAATAGTGTATGTATATTACAGAAGCTTGTGTAGGAAACACCCTGTTTGATTTTAGACTGCTTTATAGAGATTCATTTTGGTAGCAGAACCAGTGATAGTAATTTATGTAACACATCCATGTTACTATACATGATGTATGGCCAAATATGCGATGGGCACAGACGAATAATACTTATAGTGATCTCCAGATTCTGTAGAACCTGAATACCGTACATAGTGCATATATTGTTTATCAGCGCTGTCGCTCATTTATGGCATTTGAGTCACCGTCTAAGTCGTCATTCAGGGTGATATAGAGGGATCACTGATGTACTTTGTGCCTTACACTGTTGTTCATTCTGCTGTTTCCAAAGATTACATTATTACTGTGTTGTAGTTATAGATTGTCTGATCGGATTGTTTATTAGTGGTTGGTGCAGATATTTTGAGCTTCAATGGGGTTTTCCAGACTTCTAATATTGAGGATCCTTAAGCAGAGATCCTTTAACACTGTAACTGTATCTGTTAGGCTGCCGTCTCACTATTAGTATTTGGTCAGTATTTTACATCAGTATTTGTAAGCCAAAACCAGGAGTGGAGCAGAGGAAAAGTATAATAGAAACATATGCACCACTTCTGCATTTATCACCCAGTCCTGGTTTTGGCTTACACATCTTGATGTAAAATACTGACCAAATACTGCTAGTTTAACATTTATAAGGAGTTTATGTTCTGGGGGGTTTCCACTGGGTACCCTTCTGTCCCTCTTGTGAACACATTTTTGAACTGATAACCCCTTTGCTAGACTTGGCTGAAGCTCGTAGGAAAGGCTGAATATTCTCAATGGAAGACACCTGCCGTGCAGATAGTAAATCTCTGGGACATGTAGTCCGCTGTGCATTGTGCAGTCATCCTAGCACTTGCTCTATGCCTGCCCAGTTTTGCTGCGAGTAGAAACAATCATCTATTAGGATTTTTACAAGTTTGTGGTGAAACCCTTTAATAGGGGTCATGCCACAATGGATATTTATCACCTATCCTTAACTCTAGAGCCCCCTCCTCAAATACACGTGTGCCCCGTAGTTTGAATTGATCATGCACTGTGCTGCTCTATTCAATGTCTATGGCACTGATGGAAGCTGTGGAGAGCAAGGCTCTGCCGCCCATAGACATTCAATAAAGTAGCAGATTATTCTACTGTATACACAGTATATTTATCAGTATACAAAATATAGAACAAACAATAAAATGTGGCCACTGGGCAGTTATTGTAATAAAGTTATGATCAAGCATAATAATTGCCCAAGGAAATTATCTAATGGACCAATGGTAATTATTTATTTCCGCGGTGATTTGCATACATTAGATTGTGCCGAGCTGAGCATTATTAGCTTTGGCAGCGCATATTGATATGTACAATACATGTGCCAGCCGAGTGCATTGATCTCTCAAAGGCAAATGTGCCAATCAGAGAATACACTGTAATAGCCGTTGTGTAATTATCCGGATGATTATGACACAGTAGAGTCTATGAGACACTGTAATGTGATGCAACGGGTAAGTATTCTGGCCTGCTGGTGCCATCAGTCATTGCTCTGTATGGAGTCAGTGCGGCCTCCCTGCAGGGCAGCCTTTCAGTGTGCAGGGACGAAGTAGATATTACTGGAGTAGTAAGTTATATCAAGCTTTGCTATGTACTGATGCATTGTTATAGTGAGTTGCTATACCCTCCCCCATGCTGCTTTCTCATAGATTGTACAATCTGGGCCTATACTCGACCTCTGCTCACTTCAGCGCTTGGTAATTCCATTCTTTAGCAACATCATAGGAGCAGAATAATTAACCTAACAGAAAAGATGGACACTAGCGCTACTCGATGGATCCCTTTGACTATAGTTGGGCCTGTCTATCTCAAAGCCACCAATTCTCGTAAAAAAATAGCCTTAGCTAGATATTCCTCCCAACCCCCCAAAACACCTCCATACGCAGTTTCATGGAGTGTGTGTGTGTTCTCAATAGAGAAGGCAGGGGATAGGATAGAGGATACTGATCGAGTGGGGGATCATTCCTGGGACCCCCACCGCATAGGACAGAGGTTGAGCATTCGCTCCTCCTCTCCATTCATTCTATATGGGACTGACGGCGATTAGATACAAATGACCGCTAGCTGCTCATCTATGATATAGTTCTCTATAGTGCCGCCTGTGAACTTTTTTTCACTTAGGGCTCACACCAGCGAGAAACTCAGATGAGTCTCGCATGTTAATACCCGGCACTCAGGAGCGGAGAGTGCGGCCGCATAGGAATACATGGAACCGCACGCTCCGCTCCTGAGTGCCGGCAGCAGCGCCGAGTATTGACGTGCGAGACTCATCCGAGTTTCTCGCAGGGGAGTATGAGCCCAAACCTGTGTATATGTGCATGCACTGTAGTGTCAGTGTGTTAATATACTCACCTACCGCTGCCTTCTCCGAGATCCAGCGACGTCCCGCTCCTCTTCTCAGTGACATCACCACACTTCAGTCTCTGCGGATCACTCTAGACACTATGCGTGAGCCGGAAGTCTCTTTTACAATGTAAGGAGCCTCGTGTGATCGGCCACTTCTGGGTCACACAGAGCGCAGTGTGACCTGAGGAGTCTGAAGAGCGGTGACGTTACATTTTCTGGTTAGACAGCATATCTTTCATCTGTGGAGTCAATGCTCCAGGGTTACATGTAGGCACCATACTAGTGTAATAAAGCCTGCCCTGTGCACTTAGTAGAGAAAGTGCAGAGTGGGATTACACAAGTCTGTTGCTTCTCATGCAGACGCATACTGTATGTTAATTACATTTGCCGTTCATCATGCACCAACACGTTTTACCTAAAGCATACAGTGCTGTGCAAATTAATTGGGACAAAGCAAAAAAATAAAATGTTATAATGCACTGTTACATACTAATTCTAAAAATTACCTTTTTCCACTGGCTAGTTGACCAAGATTTATTATATATGAAAACTGGTTTGAATCACTGACTGTAACCAACTTACGATTTTACTTAAAAAATGCTTTGTCCCAATTAATTTGCACAGCACTGTATGTAAGAACAACATTAATTGGCTTAACCCAAGAAAGTGGAAAAGAAGACCAGTTATCGTCGTACCATGTACCTCCCAAACATTGCAGTTATCATTATGTGGATGAAGCTTTACCGGACCTGACCATGGAGTGACTAGTTTGTGCTAGATCATACAGGTCACAATCGCTAACGAAGTTGTAGTCATGCCGTGACTTCACCTGGACAGTCTTCACCCCTGGCTGCAAGCTTTACACATGGTGACGTTGTCTAAACATTATCTGTGTGCATTGCAATGGGTGAAATCCGTGCTGACAGTCACTGCTGAAGGTCTAAATCGTCATCTCCAGCCAGTTTATACTGTAGATTCTCTCTGCAGCGTGAAAATGTGATTTTGTGAAATCTAATTCACAATGCTGCTACTGTAGTACAAAGCAGATTTTCGGCTTGTGAACCGCCATCGGAAAATCCTCTGCATATTTGTCCCGTGGGAGCTTAGCCGAAAAGTTCTGGACAATTTCTTTAATTAAAGTTGGTTGACAAGTGATACGGCTCACGTTACAGCTGTAACATTGGTTGTCATTCACACTTTCTGAATCCTAAACATCAAAGTTCTACATATAGAGTAACGATTTCCTTCAGATGATCATACTATACAGTGTGCTGTCCTTAGTTATATCGGATAGCACGCTGGCCTATGTTATTCAGTAGGGGTGTGAAGAGGAACACGAACCAAGTGTCCGTGAGAAAAAATGGCCGCATGCGCCATTCTCTTCTGTATTTTGGATGAGACTCGCCCATTAAAATCAATGAATGACAAATAAAATGGATCCCATATTCATTAAGTGTATAGCATCTGATAGACATGGATATATTGCCATTTTTAACATGGTAAACTGTATCTGATCATGTACAATATGATGAATGTAAAAAACAGACACACAGATGCGATACGGATCTAACAATGGACACACAGAACAAATATACCTGGAATACACATGACAATATGAATGAAAATCGTCCAGGTTTTCGGACTGAAAATCAAGTGATTTTTCATATGCTCACCTGGACCTGGACCCGTGTTGTTCAGTATGGCTGTGCAGATGACCAAATGTCCATGTGAAAAAAAAAATGCAGAATGCGACGTCTTCTCCATATTTCAAATGAGAGTTGACTGTTCAAGTCTGTGTGTGCACAAGAAAATCATATCCCACACCGATCAGCCACATAGCATCCTATTCTTACAGATAAATTGCAATTGTTACCATGGGAAACTGTATTTGGTCTTGGAAATTTAACAGCTGATGTATAAAAATGAATTCCACATGCATGCCATACGGATGATGATGCAGATTATAAATAGTCCTTTTTTCTTTATGAAAATTGGATAATTTTTTTATATGCCCATGTGAACTATAGATTTTTCAGTTGATTGGCCTACAGAAAAGCATAATGCTGGTGGCATAAGAGCATATTTGCTGTCTGAGTGCTATCCAACAAAACATAAGATTGCACTCGGAACGATGTTAGCATTTGGGGTCACGCACATGTCTGATTTTTTTTTTCCTCGGACTGAGATTGTCTGAGAAAAAAAAGGCCACGTGCTCGAGTTTGATCCAATATTCGGATCGCACTTGGTCATGCAAGTGAATTAGTGCTTGGCCGTCTGCATCTACCCTTAGACTCACATGGAAACAGCCAAGTATAATGCATAATTAAATCTTCCAAACTTTTGAATACGGGGGACACCGGGAAAATGGCGGCATCTGCATTCTTTGTGTAGATTCTGCAATTAATAGTTGCAGATTTTGCTAATAAATATTCAATGTCTCTGAGCTGTGGGACAATGTGTGTGTATAGATATACAAATTGGCTACAGAAATCAATGGTGAAATTAAAAATGTTCACACTGAGTTTTTCATCTGGCTGTCAAAAACTAGTGCAAACTGCTTCAGTTCATCAGTCTTGTCCAATTGAAAACCTCACATGAGAAATCTGGTTTTCTATTGGAGGAGACTGATGGGCCGGCCTGGTCACATGTGGCCGTTGTATGGACCGGAGAAGCTGTGCAGTTTGTTAGGAAAGCTGCACTAACAAATGCTGGAGGAGAACATGTCATACCTATATTCTAGTAAGTGCCGCAAATCATGTCCCCAACACATCTGTTGAAATAAATTAATGTGGCCAACCTCGTTAACTCATTCTGCAACCACCACTAGACAATGTATTACAGAGGCTATGGTAAACGAAACGTGCAAAATGTTTAATGAAATCCAACTGAAACTATTTTAGCCCCAATTCCATGCAGTTACATAAGAAAAAAATATATTTATTTAAATATTGTGTTCACATCACAATTGGCTAAAACAATAAAGTTAGCACTGTGTTTAATAAAAGAACTCAAATGCAGGAAGAAAACATCCCGAGTGCCTGATATTGTAATGAAGTCATGGGTGTCCCAACTTCCACATGGAATAGGAGGAGGGTGCACTGCGTGTCCTCAACATTCCTCTGTAGGGAGATCCTTGCCAAAAGTGATGTAATGTCCAGCATCTATTAGATTACACTTCTCTATGATCAACATGACTGCTGGGAGAGAAAAATAGCTAGATGTAAAAAATAATATATATACAGGTCCTTCTCAAAAAATTAGCATATAGTGTTAAATTTCATTATTTACCATAATGTAATGATTACAATTAAACTTTCATATACTATAGATTCATTATCCACCAACTGAAATTTGTCAGGTCTTTTATTGTTTTAATACTGATGATTTTGGCATACAACTCCTGATAACCCAAAAAACCTGTCTCAATAAATTAGCATATTTCACCCGACCAATCAAATAAAAGTGTTTTTTAATACCAAACAAAAAAACCATCAAATAATAATGTTCAGTTATGCACTCAATACTTGGTCGGGAATCCTTTGGCAGAAATGACTGCTTCAATGCGGCGTGGCATGGAGGCAATCAGCCTGTGACACTGCTGAGATGTTATGGAGGCCCAGGATGCTTCAATAGCGGCCTTAAGCTCATCCAGAGTGTTGGGTCTTGCGTCTCTCAACTTTCTCTTCACAATATCCCACAGATTCTCTATGGGGTTCAGGTCAGGAGAGTTGGCAGGCCAATTGAGCACAGTAATACCATGGTCAGTAAACCATTTACCAGTGGTTTTGGCACTGTGAGCAGGTGCCAGGTCGTGCTGAAAAATGAAATCTTCATCTCCATAAAGCATTTCAGCCGATGGAAGCATGAAGTGCTCCAAAATCTCCTGATAGCTAGCTGCATTGACCCTGCCCTTGATGAAACACAGTGGACCAACACCAGCAGCTGACATGGCACCCCACACCATCACTGACTGTGGGTACTTGACACTGGACTTCAGGCATTTTGGCATTTCCTTCTCCCCAGTCTTCCTCCAGACTCTGGCACCTTGATTTCCGAATGACATGCAAAATTTGCTTTCATCAGAAAAAAGTACTTGGGACCACTTAGCAACAGTCCAGTGCTGCTTCTCTGTAGCCCAGGTCAGGCGCTTCTGCCGCTGTTTATGGTTCAAAAGTGGCTTTACCTGGGGAATGCGGCACCTGTAGCCCATTTCCTGCACACGCCTGTGCACGGTGGCTCTGGATGTTTCCACACCAGACTCAGTCCACTGCTTCCTCAGGTTCCGGTCACCTCTTCTCGTTGTACAGCGTTTTCTGCCACATTGTTTCCTTCCAACAGACTTACCATTGAGGTGCCTTGATACAGCACTCTGGGAACAGCCTATTTGTTGAGAAATTTCTTTCTGGGTCTTACCCTCTTGCTTGAGGGTGTCAATGATGGCCTTCTTGACATCTGTCAGGTCGCTAGTCTTACCCATGATGGGGGTTTTGAGTAATGAACCAGGCAGGGAGTTTTTAAAAGCCTCAGGTATCTTTTGCATGTGTTTAGAGTTAATTAGTTGATTCAGAAGATTAGGGTAATAGGTCATTTAGAGAACCTTTTCTTGATATGCTAATTTATTGAGACAGGTTTTTTGGGTTATCAGGAGTTGTATGCCAAAATCATCAGTATTAAAACAATAAAAGACCTGACAAATTTCAGTTGGTGGATAATGAATCTATAGTATATGAAAGTTTAATTGTAATCATTACATTATGGTAAATAATGAAATTTAACACTATATGCTAATTTTTTGAGAAGGACCTGTATATACCGTACATATTAATATTTAAGATATATAAAGACATAATTCTAGAAGCTTAATAAGTAATGAGTGTCAATTATTGAATAGAGTAACCATGTTCATTATCACTGCAAATAGCAGAATGATGGGATATTACAATTCTGGGGCTCCAACTGTAAAACATTTTTGTGTTTACACACATAGTTGTGTGAAAAAGTGTTTGCCCCCTGCCTTCCTGATTTCATATTGTTTTGCATGTTTGTCACACTTAAATGTTTGATATTACCAAACAAATTTAAATATTACACATACCACAAGTAAACACAAAATGCAGTTTTTAAATGAAGGTCTTTATTATTAAGGGAAAAAAATCCAAATCCACACCGGGCCCTGTGTGAAAAAGTGATTTCTCCCAATCTTAAAACATAAATTAACTGTGGTTTATCACATCTTTGGGAAGCTGAGTTCAAATTCCCTACCCACACCCAGGCCTGATTACTGCCACACCTGTTCTCAATCAAGAAATGACTTAAATACCGTAGGACCTGCCTGACAAAGTGAAGTAGACCAAAAGGTACTCAAAAGCTAGACATCATGCCAAGATCTCAAAAAATTCTGGAAGAAATGAAAAACAAAGTAAGTGATTAGGCTGAAAACTTTTATAAAGCCATTTCTAAAGCTTTAGGACTCCAGCGAACCAAAGTGAGAGCTATTATCCACAAATGGCGAAAACATGAAACAGTGGTGATCCTTCCCAGGAGTGGCTGGCCGACCAAAATAACCCCAAGAGTGCAGCGATGACTTATCCCAGAGGCCACCAAAGACCCCTCGGCAGAGTTGCAATACGAAAACCACTGAGCAATTTTGCCAGGAAGCATCTAGATGATACCCAAGACTTTTGGGAGAATACTCTGTGTTACTGCCATTACACCTGGCTTAAAAGTAGCACATTATTTTAGAAAAGGAACATCATACCAACAGTAAAATATGATGGTAGTGTGATGGTCTGGGGCTGTTTTGCTGCTTCAGGAGCTGGAAAGCTTGCTGTGGTAAATGGAATCATGAATTCTGCTGAATCGTAAAGGAGAATAGTCAGCCATCTATTCGTGACCTCAAGATGAAGCGCACTTGGGTTATGCGGCAGGACAAGGATCCAAAACACGCCTGCAAGTCCACCTCTGAATGGCTTAAGAAAAACAAAATTAAGACTTTGGAGTGGCCTAGTCAATGTCTTGATCGTAATCCAATTGATTTGCTGGGGCATGACCTTAAGAAGGCGGTTCATGCTTGGAAACCTTCCAGTGTGGCTGAATTACAACAATTCTGCAAAGATGAGTGGACCAAAATTCCTCCAGAGCGTTGTAAAAGACTCATTGCCAGTTATCACAAATGCTTGAGTGCTGTTGTTGCTGCTAAGGGTGGTCCATCTAGTTTTTAGGTTTAGGTGTAAATCACTATTTCCCACAGGACCCTGTAAGTTTGGATTTATTTTTCCCTTAATAAAGACCTTCATTTAAAAACTGTATTTTGTGTTTACTTATGTTATCTCTGTCTAATATTTACATTTGTTGGGTGATCTGAAACATTTTAGTGACAAACATGCAAAAGAATAGAAAATGAGGAAGGGGCAAACACTTTTTCACACAAATATATATATAGATACAGTCTGATTGTTTGATGCTAGGAATATATATTGCGTTTGGAATCTACCTAAATATCTGCACTAAAACTAATTTATGTACAAATTCCAGTGACATGGGTGCAGTGATTCGATTGACATGGGTGCAGTGATTTGGTTTTCACCCTTGTGTCTCTACGTCTGCCAATGACAGGTGCGTTATGCTGCTTTTCTGTATATTCAGCTGCTCCATATGACAGGACACATAAACAACAGATGTAAATTTACAGATGTAAATGTAACTCTGTAGCAACTGCAAACATTTGCATATTGGCCAGTAGATTCTAAAAAAAAAGCCCTAACAAGTTTAACCCCTTGGTGACCACCAATCACCCTTTTCATATAAGTCATGTTTTCTACACCGACATATTTTTTATGCTGCTCAAGAATAATCGCTGCGTGGGTGTCCATTATGTATTTTGTAATAGACTGTTTATCTCCAACAGTTTAAAACGATAATCAAATAGCACAGTTTATGTAATAGGGCTGAGAGCATGTTAAAGTACTGCTCTCACCACACGCAAGAGGGTAAAATCATAGTAGTGGAGTACCTCAAAACGTTCAACACCAAAGGGAAAATGGAGTAAGCCATGACCCACCGCAAGGAGGGCTACAGTGGTCCAGACTTATTATGGGAAAGCAGATGTGATTTTATGGCAGCTCATGCATTTGGTGATATGGTGCACTCTATAACTAGTAGCTGAGACCTAGTAATGTTCTGGGGAAACTCACTCGTCGCTATTTAGGTGCTGCCCTCATATGTCCTGGTGACTCTCCTGATTTTGGTTTCCATTGTCCTATAGGACCACTATCCTCTCCTTGCCTACTTGTCTCCTCCACAGTTTCTGATTTTTCTCATTTATTTTGTATTCAGTATATTTTTAATGTAAAGTTCCAATAAAATGTATCTTTATATATATAGCATTTTCTGGTGGTTCATGGCTTACTCCATTTTCTCTTTGGTGTTGTATCTCCAACAGTTGTTTACACAGTGCATGGAGCAGTGTAATGAATGGGCAGACACTACTCCATTTTAAGAGGCATTTCAGTGGCATGTTCCTGAGATTAGTGGGGGTCCCAGGAGTTGGAACTCCAGGGTCGTCACAATCCTATAGATAACATGCCAAAATGGAACAAGCCCTTTAAACAGCCATGTACTTGATGTGATTGGGCAAATGTGACTTCAGTGTCTGTCCAGCTTTCGACAGAAGCGATCATAATACTCAGTATGAATATCCTGCATTGTTCCTAAGTATCGACCCCTTCACATGATTGTACAAATCACAGCAGTTGTTAATTAATTGGTGTCTCCTGGAAAGGACATCAGATAATGCAGGAAGAATCGTGGGGCAAATGGGGTTGGTAGGTTTGTGCCGATAGCTCAGGACACTTCACAGACAAAGGAACGCCTGGCCTAGTGATTACTTAGTATCTAGTTCATTTTCCCAGGTAAGCTTGATTCAGTGTATAACCTGTGGATATTTACCCCCCGATATAAAACAGAGCCCACTACAGGTTTGTATGTGAGGCCTAAAGCAATGAGCTGATGACATTGCCCCCTGACCAACCAGGCTGTGCAATCATGGTAAATGGCTATTGGAATCAAATCTTATGTACGGTAGTTTGTGTCCTACTGCACTGATATCTATAATATGAACCCTGCATATACATACCGTAAATCATTTAGCCTTGAATGAACAACATAAAAATGTTTTTCACAATGTGCAAATGACAGCAATTATAGGCAAACATATAATTTATCTTAATTACTGCAAACAGCACAGTAATTTCTGCTAATCATGCCCTGACATTGCCGGCCGCTCACATGTAGGTTCATACTTTTCAATATGTAATTAATAACGAGGAATAATTAGCGAAACCTATGTTTAGTAGAATGAAAAGTTATGACAATGATTTGTATAAAGAGCTCATTTATAGGTGATATATTTACTTTCTCTGAAATATGCACATAGTGCAAGATATACATCGAGAGTACACATATTTGTTGGAAATTGGAAATATGGTGTAAAATTTTAGCAGGAATTCCGCCAGATAATACCTTAGCAAATTTATAACAAATTGTGCAGATTTTGGAGAAGATTTGACTGTGCTTTTGCTGCTTTGTTCGTGGTAAAATGACGGTAAAACACCAAACTCACCTCTTATACTGGCCTCCCATGATGACGACTTGTCCCATGTGGCCATGGCAGTATGTAACTGAGGTGAGACATCCAGGCAAAGGAGCCACGGGAACGCCAGGTGAGATGAGCATATAGGTTTTTATTTTATTTTTAATTTTAAACTTTGTGGCGTTTTTTTTCCCTGGAGTTGCAGATTTTGCTGTGGACTTGTAGGTAATCTGCAGTAATATTCATAACTGATGGAGTATGTTGCAGATTGTGAGTACTCATTAAAGGGAAACACAGGCAACATGAATCAAGAGACTATCAGAGCTAATACATCCATGTACAAGTGCTTCTCACAAAATTAAAATATCATCAGAAAGTTAATTTACTTCAGTCCTTCAATACAAAAAGTGAAACTCATATATTATATAGAGTCATTACAAACAGAGTGATCTATTTCAAGTGGTTATTTCTGTTAATGTTGATGATTATGTCTTACAGCCAATGAAAACCCAAAAGCCCTTGTCTCAGTAAATTAGAATAATTAGTAAAAAACACCTGCAAAGGCTTCCTAATGTAGAGCATGCTGCTGTGCTCTATGGGTGACACATGCCAAAGTGTCATATTGGCATATTTTTGTGCCAATTGTAGGACAATGCTTTTATGCTGGGCAACGACGTAGAGATTTTCACTAAAAAAGTAAATGCTTAAGATAAATATATTTTAGAATAAACGTTAGTGAGGTTATTTACATACAATGCTGTGATAGGAAACACAATTTTTGCCCCTGGTGAAGGGAAGTAAGTAATGTTTGTTCTGTAGGAGCAGCTTATCATATAGCTGTTGATATAGTCATTGACTCCTATAACTGGTAACTAATGAGACCGTTAAAACGTCTGCTACTGTTAGGCCCCTTTCACACACCAGTTTTTTGCCTACAGTCGAATTTTGAAAAAAAAAACGGATCCGGCGACTGATGCTGCCGGATCCATTTTTTTCTCATAGACTTGTACTAGCGACGGATTTTGTCGAATGGCCTCACGTTTAATCCGTCGTTCGCCGGATCCGTCGAAAATTGTTTGTCCGGCGGCCGGAGACAATGGACAAAGTACAGTTTTTTGTGTACGTTGAAAAATCGGACAGCGACAAATCCATTGCCGTCCGTCATTTGCTCGAATGGAAGCCTATGGGCGCCGGATCCATCAAATGACGGAATCCAGCGACGGATTCCGTTTTTTTTAAACTGAGCATGCTCCGATTTATTTAGGATCCAATTAGCCAGATCCGCTAGTTGGATCCGTCGAAAAAACGAATCCGTTGCATCAGTTTTTCACAATCTGCGATGGATCCGTCGAGCCAACAGATTGTGACTGACGGCAAAAAACTGATGTGTGAAAGGGGCCTTAGACTGCTTCATTTGTTACACCACATGGACTATTGGACAGATTGTTCCTGCAAATGGCATGACCTTGAAATTCCCTTGGTGACATTTTTATGGTTTGTACATTGTTTTAAGTTCCTTTCCCCAGACAGTGGCACCATGGTAAATGCTCTCTAATGTCTCCATCACGTATTGTGTATACTTTACGGTGTTACTTGGCCTTTGAAACAACAGTCGTGCTTCAAAGCAGACTTAACTAATGCATACATTTCACAGAATATTGGCAGCGGGAAGTAACAGTTCATGTGACAGATGGGTGCGCACAGCACATCAGGCGGAAGGTAACACTAATAACGTAGAGATGATGTACTGCAACATCTGGGAAGACTGAACATTGCATTAGGCATCAGCAGTGACACAGGAGCCCTGTGTATAATAGGGGCAATAAGAATGGACTTCAAAAAATACAAGCCTGTTACTGATTGCCTGGGGTAGCACCAATGTTTGTTTCTGGCATTATAGAGAGTCTGCCAGCACAAAACGAATGTTCAAAACAAGCACAGGCGCTCAGTGTACCCTTGGCTAAACAGTTCAATACAACATCCCACCTACTTGTTTTCTATCTACCTTGATCCCGCACGATCTCCTGTAAAGTCAGACCTTTCAGTCAAGGAAGAAATAGATGCATAACAAGTAGGGTATGGTGCACTAAACTGCTTGGCCACACCAAGGATACACCGAGTGCCTGTGCTTGGTTTGAACAGTCATTTTGTGCTGACAAACTCCTCTTATATGCTTGTACATATTACACAAACATTTTTTTGTTTAAAGCAAGGTATACACCCCAACCCTCACCCCCATCGCTGCAGTGCAGGCCGTTCTAGGGATCTCAGAGACATGGAGTGATGACGATCCATTCATTGGTCACCTGACCACTGTAGCTTGTGATTGGTGCCACGATCAGGTGACTAACTTTATGGGAATCGCCATTAATCCCATAGTATATCACATACACAGTTTCCTCTGTCATTGCCCCATAGAAGATGTACACGATATTCTGACATTACACTTTGTAATAATAAATGCTCTTATGTTATCTTCTAGGAGTGACAAGAAGTATCGTGAACCATGCCAGTCCCTCCTCCACCTCCAGCACCGCCGCCACCTGCACCCCCTCCGCCACTTGCTTCCTCCCAGGTATTGCTTTTCCATCAAATGTAGACTATATTCACATTCCTGTGTTATCATTAGAGGGGTTTTCTGTAATTGATCCTGCAATAACATAGTATTATATATTTGTGGCTGGTCCTCCAACATGAGAGAAGTTTGTTATAATGTCTAATGGAGGGATAACCCTTTCTATGATATCCACAGGCTCTAGTGTTTCTGCAGGACACCACTCTTATGTGGATACAGGGCCGGTGTTAGGGGCAGGCAGTCCAGGCAGCTGTGTAGAGCCTCTGTTCCTCCAGGGGCCCCCAGCTGAGCCAGTGGACAATAATAATAGTACTATTATATATATACTATAATATATACTACTATAATAATAATACTAATAGTGGCACACCACTCGTCCGCTGAAGGGCCTGGCACTGCCCCCCCACCACACTGCGGATTCAACGCTGCTGTGCCAGCAGTGGAGCCGATGAGACCGAAGCAGAAGAGCCTGGAGCAGTGCGGGGAGCAAGGAGGAGGGGTGAGTATTGTGCAAGTGTGTGTGTATGCATTGTTGTGTGTGTGACTGCACTATACTATGTGTTGGGGGGAGCTGCACTATACTGTGGGTTGGGGGAGCTGCACTATACTGTGTGTTGGGAGGTGCACTATACTGTGTGTTGGGAGGTGCACTATACTGTGTGTTTGGGGAGATGCACTATACTGTGTGTGGAGTGGGGCTGCATTATACCAAAAATAAAAGGAACAAGTATAACCTCCCAGAAACGCAAACAGTCTGCAGGAATACAGCTGGAGTTTACGAAGCAAGGTAAACCCTTTAGCTGAAGAGCTGGAACTCTTGAACACAAATCCACCAAGAGGTATAGCCAGCAAGGAAGTGCAGTGAGTGTGAACATATAAAATCCCACACAGAATGTGATAAGGCAAACTAAAAACGGGAAAATGAGGAACAATAGGAGAGGATCAAACCAAGAAAGGAAAACAACGACAATGGAAACCATCAGCATTTGGATAGGGAAGAAAGGGCAGAAGCTCAGCAGATAGAGGAACCGACCAAGCAGCAACAGGCAACGGGATCAGATCCCCAAACTGGGCCATGACACTATCCTTCCCTACTCCTCCATACACATAAGTGCTTAAGTGTTCATGTGTTTTCAGTGGGGAGGGAGGAAAGAGCAGCTGACAGAGCTTATCTTACCCTGAAAACAATAAAAGATCGGAATCGAAAGTTCAGCTGACTGATCCTTTCTCCCCCCAGTCACCACAATTATGCCTATTGTGCTCAGGGCAATTTGTAATCGTTCTGCAGTGAGTTCAGAGCAGAAGTATCCCACAACAGACAGACTGTTCCTATGTGATATAATGACAGCTCCAATCTCTACAAGATGCGTGAGCACAACCGATATAAGTGTGATTACACCTCACACTGAGAAACCTGCTCTAACCTATTGTGGGAGCATGCTCTTTTTCTGCTGTGCCTTGCTGCCTGCTTTTCATAGGTAAGCTCATATAAGAAGAAGTACACACCCCCAATGAAATCTGTCGTATAACACCAACTCGGACTTTAAAAAAAGTTATCTCATTGGGTGCCAAATACTTTGATTGCTAATAACCATGCAGCAGGCGAAAAAACCTCCGCCCAAAAAATAACCATTTTATTCCACTGTACAGCCACTATTACATCCTGTGTCCAGTTCAACGTGGAAAATTTAGTGGAAAGTCCTCTTGAAACGGAACAACTTCTTGAAATAACACTGAAAAATAACATATGACCTTTCATGATCTTGGAAATTACTTTTCCATCAGAGGCAGTTGCTGCAGTTAGTAAAAACAATGACTTTAGCACAGGGCGTCTTGTGTAACAGAGGAATGTGACAGCTGGGTTTGTTCCTGCTCCAGTTGTCTTCTGCTGTGATGGCCTGAGAGCAGATTTACTACTTCTTGCTGTATTATTGGTGCATACAATGCACAGCTGTCCACAAGACCATATGGAAGACTAATTTAGACCATAAGTCTCGTTATGGCATTTAGATCTAATGGATTGTAAAGGAGCGTGTCATCTGGTGGCTCTTTCACTAATAATAGTACCATTTCTACTTGGGTCCATGTTAGAAAATGTACAAGAAAAGAAGAAAACTGTAGCTTTCATGTTGAAAACTGGACCAATAAAAAGTTCCTTTTTAGTTGATAAAATGTAGTGTAAAATCCTTCATTGTAAAGTCTTGTTAATGTTCCCTTCAGCGCAATGCCAATCTAGTGTGGGTCAGTGTCAATCTGTAGCATCATGTGTTTTAGTTTGATATGATTATTGTTAGGATTTTACGTTACACTCCAGACAAAAAGATCCAAACTGAAATGTAGAATTTATCTTTCCTTACACTTATGGCATAAAATTACTAATATTTATTTTTAAAATTGGCAGATACTCCAGTGCAGTCCATCATGTGGTCCTCTGCCTATATCTGTGCATTACTGCAGTAATGTCAGCAATTACATGACCTACATCCTGACTTCACCACTGCAGCTAGTGATTGGTTTCAGTGGTCAGATAGAAGAAAAGCAGGTTGGGTGTCCATCTTCAGGCTACAATTGTGGAAGTCTGTGCCGCCTCCTAACTGCTCCCTTGGAGTTCCTTATTGGCAGGCCTGCAGCAGTGACTTCCCGTATAAAGCACGTGACCGCTGCAGCCAATCCCTGACCCTGAGTTTTGTGGTGTCTTTCTCCGCGTCATCGCCAATTTGGCCTAAACATAAGCAGCCCATCTAAGACCCGTAGCATTGTCTCATTATGGCAGCCGTTATCTGGATGTCTTGTTATGGCATCTGGATATCATTGGTTATTTGTCAGAATGGACAGCTGCTCAATTTCATTTTAGAGGAGCTTGGCTTTTAATTGAGCACATTTATAGACTTTTATTCACTACTGCTTTTTGTTTTAGATTGACTAGTCATGAGAAAAATGAAGTACACCATCTTTGAATTCTATTGTTTTGTGTATCAGGATGTAATAAAAGACATCTGGTCCTTATAAGGTCTACAAATAAGAACAAACTTAAAACAATCTCAGATGAACAACACAATAGAAATTTCACTGTCATTTATTTATCAAAAAGTAGGACAAAATAGAGAAACAGTGGGGGAAAAATTAAGTGCACCCCATGAATCAATAGTCTGTAGAACCACCATTAGCAGCAATAAGTTGAAGTAATAATTTTCTTTGTGATTTTATCAGTCTCTGGGGACTTCTCGGTCATTCTAGGGGATGCTTTTCCCACTCTTCTTTAGAATGTTGCTTGAGTTTACAGAGGATTGTGGGCTTTGGTCTACAGTATGCACAGCTTCCCCTGCCACACCATTTTAATTGGGCTGAGGTCTGGACTGGACCATTGCAACACCTTGATTCTGTTCTTTTTTAGTCATTCTGATACTGATTTGCTGTTTGCTTGCAGTTGCATCCAGTTGCATTACCCATTTTCAAACAAGCTTTAGATTTTGGATAGATGGCCTTACTTTTGCATCTGGAATGCTTTGGTATACAGAGGAGGTAATTGCCGATTCTATAACTACAAGGTGCTCAGGTCCCGTGGCTTTAAAACAAGCTCAAATCATCTCCCCTCAACCACCACGCAAAGCAGTTGGTATGAGGTGTTTGTGCCGATATTCTGTATTTAGTTTTCATCCAAATGTGGTGCAGATCCTTGTGGCCAAACATCTCCACTTTGACCTCATGTGTCCACAGGACATTGTACCACAAGTTTTGTGGTTTGTTTAGATAAAATTTTGCAAGCTTTAACCCTGCTGCCATTTTTATTTTAAACAAGAGGTTTTATACTAACAACTCGTCCAAACAAGCCATACCTGTCAAGAGTTTTTCTAATTATACTGCCTTGGTAACTGAAGCCTTTTGAGTCTGATCTGTACCTTTTTTGAGTTTTTTGCACTCTGGGGTGAATTTGCTGGGAAGTCCACAGCTGAGAAAATGATCAAATGTCTTTTAAAGGGGTTGTTCATTAATAGGACAACTTCTTCTTAAACTAAATGTTCGGCCTCGATAAAATAATAGTCTATACTCAACTCCCGTGTCGGCGCCGTTCCCACGGTGTCGTCACTCGCTCTCCCCGGGGCTGTGATACGCGCTGGCATCACTGTCTCCACCTTCAGACAAACTGAACATGAAGTGGAAGCCAGGAATCCGCTAGTGCCGGCACCGTTGGAATGGAGCTGGCATTGGAGGCGAGTATAGGCTTTATTATGTTATCGGGGCAGAACATGTAGTTTAACAATGAGTTGTCCTAGTAGTGGACAACCCGTTTAAATGTTTTCCACTTTCTCACTGTAGAATGATAGACTCAAAATAGTTTGGAAATGGCTTTTAGCCTTGTCAGAGTGATGTCCAGCAATGATAGCTTCTCTAAGATCATTGTTTGTGATTTTCATCCTTGGCAGTGTGGTAGCGCATATCTATTGGCCCCAGACCAGCATTCTGCATTTTCTCCTATGCTTCATTGGGGGACACAGGATCATGGGTGTTATGCTGCTTGCCACTAGGAGGACACTAAGTAAACACATAAAAAATTAACTCCTCCTCTGCAGTATACACTTCCTCTCTGGCCAGTAATGACCCAGTTCTTGCTTAGTGTCTGTAGGAGGCACTTGGGTCTGTTTTCAGACCCCAACGCTTTTTTTCCCCATTTTTTATTCTTATTTTTCTTTAACGGAGTGAAGGGGGCGACGGATTCCTTTTAGGGTCCGCTCTCCCCCGAAACATCAACAGGCGAGATCGTGGAGTATACCTCCCCGTATCCTCTCCTGCGACGCACGGGGCACGCTCCCCATTCCTGTATCACGGCGAACACATGTTGGCCCAACTTCATGTTCATCTCCGGGGCCACGACAGCTGAGGATGGACTGCTTATGGTGTTACAGTCTTGGACGCAGGACGCACAGCAGCGCAGGCCCACCAATGGTGTCAATAGCCCCACTATTGCAGAGGGTACTCTCCATCTTCCGCTTAGGGACGATGGATTGGGCATTTACCCTCAGGATCCAGAGCGCACAGCAGCGGCAGCGTCCGTGAGTATGAAGCCATGCGCTCCTGCCGTTCGTGTCCCCGTGCTATGGAGGTGCGGGTCCTGGTCCCTGGGGAGAAGTAGCCGCTGGCTTGTTACCAGCGGCGGTTGGCCGGCGCATGTCCGCTGCACGGGAGGCGCCGCTCGTTACTCACTTTCAGCCGGCGCCCATCGCCGGCAGGGTCCAGGAAATTTAGCCCCCGGCTTTCTGCCGGACTAGGCCCTATTTCCTTGGCACCGCCAGAGATCCGCCCACGCTCCTGGCGCTTCTCGGCCTGAACGAGAGGCGCCACTGGTAATCTCGGGGGACATATTGCCTGCCAGCATCTGCAGTGGACTCACAGCTAAAAAAGCCTCTCCTAGTGGTCTTCCTTCTGCAGCCCCTCATCTATTACAGAAGTGCCAAGCCTAGCCTTTTTCTTCCCTTGGGACACAGGCACAAAACCGTGGGTAAGCTGCTTCACCGCTAGTAAAAAGCTTAACCGCTTCTCTGCACTCATAGCCCGGCTATCGCAGTTTATTGGAGAGAATAGACATACACTATGTCTCAATCTAAGGAGGCAAAAAGGAGCAACAAAAAACACACTGTGTTTTTTACTTCATGTGCCACTTGCAATTCTACTTTGCCACGTGCCCACAATACTCCTTTGTGCACGAACTGTGACCCGGCCTGAGCGCAGCCACCTTCCGCCACCACCTCCAATGTCCCCCCCGACCCCGCCAAGCCTATCCCTCCGGAGTGGGCCGCTTCCTTGTCACGATCTATGGATTCCTTGGCTGAGGCATTTGACTCTCTCTGGGGATCCTCCCTAAGTAAGATCCCCCCCCGTCGACCGCGGCGGAATCTGGCGCCGATACGGAGCCGTCCAACCACAGGAGGCGTACTACATCACGGGAGGCTCGGGGTTCCAGGAAAAGAACCCATGCCTCGCCCCCGTACACGCTCGAGCTTTGGCATCTGCGAGCTCAACCTCTCACTCCTCTTCCCCTGAGGGTCGCAGCGCACATGACTCGGAATACGAGTCGGAGGAATCCTTAACCCAAGCCTCCTCGATCGGTCAGGAGATGCTTGACTCCCTTATTGAGGCAGTCAACAAGACGCTGATGGTGGACGAGGAATCCGTATCCACTCAGGAACACGTCGTGTCTTTTAAGAAGACTAAACGCATCCAAAAGATATTTGCCAATCACCCTGAGTTTAAGGACATTGTCCAAAAACACAGGGAACACCCAGATAAGCGATTTACGGCTCAAAAACTACGGAAGCCAAATATCCTTTCGCCATGGACCTAATGAAGGAGTTGCTGCACTCTCCTTCTGTGGATCCTGCCGTATCGCGACTCGCATCCAAAACAATCCTGTCTTTGTCCGACGGTTCATCAGCCAAAAACCCTACTGACCGTCAAATTGACTACCTGGCTCGCTCACTCTTTGAGGCCTCAGGAGCAGCACTCCTTCCATGTTTCGCCGCTACCTGGGTGGCTAAGTCAATGGTTGCCTGGGCAGAGGTGTTAACCTCTACCGTCCATGACAGTAATCTTCCCCCGGAAGCAGCCAGATTCGCTAACCAGATAGCTCAGGCCGGGGACTTTGTAGTTAACGCTTCCGTAGATGCGGCTAATTGCGCAACGCAAGTGGCCGCAAACGCAGTCTCCATCAGGAGCGCCCTGTGGCTCCGGGATTGGCGAGCAGATTCTGCTTCTAAGAAGTCGCTGACTTCTTTACCTTACCAAGCTGGTCGTTTATTTGAAGAGAAACTAGACCAAATCATTTCTGACGCTACCGGAGGGAAGAGTAAATTTCTTCCCCAGCAAAGACCTACCTGGCCTTTTCGGAATCAACAACAGTCTCGATTCCGGCCCTTTCGTAACAACTCTAGTTGGTCCTCCACTTCCTTTGCTTCCGGTTCGGGACAGCGGGGAGACAGAATCTCCCAGGTGTCATACAGACCTAACCGTTCCTGGAAACCCAGACCGAGGCCTTCTGTCCCTAAGGGACCCAGATCCCTTAAACTTTCTACGCAGTGACTCATCGATGTGTCCGGCGGACACTGACACAGTAGGTGGACGTCTTTTTTCGTTCCGTCAAGCTTGGCTCTCGGTCGTTCACGACGAGTGGGTCAGAGAGCTCGTGTCCTCCGGATACAAGATCGAGTTTTCTTCCCTTCCCCCCACACATTTCTTCCAGTCCTCTCCCCCCAAATCAAGGGCATCAGGTTTTCTTCAGGCCATACAGGCGCTTCGAAGGGACGGTGTTATTATTCCGGTCCCTCAAGACCAAAGGTTCAGGGGGTTTACTCGAACCTATTCGTGGTTCCAAAGAAGGAAGTGACTCTACGGCCCATACTAGACCTCAAGCTGTTAAACAAGTTCGTACGGGTTCGACACTTCAGGATGGACTCGCTCTGTTCCCTTGTCGCGTTCCTGGAAAAAGGAGAGTTCATAGCATCCATAGACATCAAGGATGCTTATCTCCACATCCCGATTTTTCCCTCTCATCAGTAGTTCCTGCGCTTCGCATTCCGGGATGAACACTTGCAGTTTGTGGCCTTGCCCTTCGGCCTCGCCACCGCCCCCAGAGTTTTCACCAAGGTCATGGCAGCTGTCATGGCCATTCTTCACGCTCGGGGAGTGGTAGTTATTCCGTATCTGGACGACCTATTAATCAAAGGTCCGTCCCATTCTGCCTACGAGGAGTCTGTAAGTATCACCGTGGATTCTCTTTCTCGCCTGGGCTAGAAAATCAACTTCGAGAAATCATCTCCAGTGCCGACTCAGCAAATTTCCTTCCTGGGCATGATCCTGGACTCTTCCCGCGGTTAGTCGTTCTCCCTCCAGAGAAGATCTTGTCCTTACAACAGGGAGCGCGCAGGCTCTCCTGCCCAGTCCCTCACTCCATTCGTTTCACTATGCGCATCCTCAGGAAAATGGTTGCAGCGATGGAAGCCTTTCCATTTACGCAGTTCCATCTCCGTCCCTTGCAACAGGCCCTGCTGTTGGCCTGGGACAGGAGCCCGTTCTCACAATTCAGGCAGACCCTCAGGTGGTGGACGCTGAAAGCTTCTCTGAACCATGGGAAATCCTTCCTCCCGGTGCGCTAGTTAGTGGTGACCACCGATGCCAGCCTTTTGGGCTGGGGCGCAGTTTTCAACCACCACACGGCACAGGGTCGTTGGTCCACACGAGAGTCGCGTCTCCCAATCAATGTCTTGGAAATTCGAGCGATCCGATTTGCCTTACGCAATTTTCACCACCTTCTCGCAGGCTATCCCATTAGGATCCAATCCGACCACGCCACATCGGTGGCGTACATCAACCGGCATGGGGGAACCCGCAGCAGGGCGGCCAGGCGCGAAGTCTGTCACATCCTACATTGGGCTGAGACCAACCATTCGCTCTTCTCGACGATCCACATACCAGGTGTGGAGAATTGGGTGGCGGACTTCCTCAGTTGCCAAGGTCTCGCCGCGGGCGAGTGGTCCCTCCATCCTGAAGTCTTCCAGCAAATTTGCCTTCGATGGGGGACTCCGGATGTGGATCTCATGGCCTCAAGGCTTAACAACCAGGTTCCCCAGTTCATTGCTCGATCCCGCGATCCACGCACCATCGGAGCAGATGCTTTGGTTCTGTCATGGCATCGGTTCCAGATGCCGTACATCTTTCCTCCTCTTCCCCTGCTCCCGAGGGTCATCAAGAAGATCAGGGCAAATGGGGTTACCGGTGATCCTTGTTGCGCCGGACTGGCCGCGCCGAGCATGGTACGCAGAACTCATCCAAATGGTCGCCGACACCCCCCGGCGGCTTACAGATCGCATGGATCTTCTCTCACAGGGCCCGATTTACCACCAGAACTCCGGGGCCCTGTCTTTGACGGCGTGGCCATTGAATCCTGGATTTTAGCCCAAGCCGGATTCTCTCCAGGGGTGTCTTCTACCATGATTAGTGCTAGGTTCTATTCCAGCAAAAAATCGCTTCCAGACTGCAGGTTAAGACGTTCATTCAAGGAGTCTCCCGGGTGGCTCCTCCCTACAGAATGCCATTGGCTTCATGGGATCTGAACTTAGTTCTCGGAGTTCTTCAAGAGGCCCCTTTCAAACCATTGCAGGAAATCTCGCTGACCCTTCTTTCATGGAAAGTGGTCTTTCTAGTGGCGATTACGTCAATTAGGCGAGTGTCGGAGTTTGCGGCACTCTCCTGCCGACCCCCTTTTCTGATTTTTCACCCAGACAAGACAGTTTTGAGGACTTCCCCCTCTTTCCTGCCTAAAGTTGTTTCCTCTTTTCACCTAAATGAGGACATTGTCTTGCCTTCATTCTGCCCGGCACCAACCCATCGTATCGAGAAAGCTCTCCATACTCTTGATGCAGTTAGGGCTCTTCGGCGGTACATATCTCGGACAGCTCCCTTCCGTAAGTCGGACGTCCTCTTCGTGCTCCGGAGGGACATAGGAAAGGTCTAGCTGCCTCCAAGGCCACTCTAGCCAAGTGGATTCGCTCAGCTATCCAGGAATCCCACTGCGACAGGAACACTCCTGTCCCAGCGGGGATTAAGGCGCATTCGACTCGGTCAGTGGGCATCTCTTGGGCCATTCTTGGGCCATTTGACACCAGGCGTCAGCACAACAGCTTTGCAAAGCTGCGACTTTGTCCAGTCTGCATACTTTTACGAAGCACTATCACATTCATACCCAATCTTTGGCAGACGCCGCCGTTGGCAGGCGCATTCTTGCAGCTGGCGGTATCTCAGTAAGCCAGTGGTACTTGGGGTTTTAGCAGTTCAATTGCTCCCCACCAAGGGACTGCTTTAGGACGTCCCATGGTCCTGTGTCCCCCAATGAGGCGTAGGAGAAAAGGAGATTTTTGTTTACTCACCGTAAAATCTTTTTCTCCGAGCCAATCATTGGGGGACACAGCACCCCACCCTGTTAGCCTATTGGCTTGTTGCTTGTTCTTTAAGTTTTGACATAGTTTATTTGTCTTGGTTTTTCAAACTCCTACTGCTTTGCTACCGAATTGGGTCATTACTGGCCAGAGAGGTGTATACTGCAGAGGAGGAGTTAATTTTTTATGTGTTTACTTAGTGTCCTCCTAGTGGCAAGCAGCATAACACCCATGGTCCTGTGTCCCCTAATGAGGCGTAGGAGAAAATGCAGAATGCTGGTCTGGGGCCAATAGATATGCGCTACCACACTGCCAAGGAAGAAAATCACAAGCAATGATCTTAGAGAAGCTATCATTTCTGGACATCACTCTGACAAGGCTAATAAAGCCATTTCCAAACTATTTGGAGTCTATCATTCTACAGTGAGAAAGTGGAAAACATTTAAACGGGTTGTCCACTATTAGGACAACTCATTGTTAAACTACATGTTCTGCCCCGATAACATAATAAAGCCTATACTCACCTCCAATGCCAGCTCCATTCCAACTGTGCCAACACTAGCGGATTCCTGGCTTCCACTTCATGTTCAGTTTGTCCGAAGGTGGAGACAGTGATGCCAGCGCGTGTCACAGCCCCGGGGAGAGCGTGTGACGACACCGTGGGAACGGCGCCGACACGGGAGTTGAGTATAGACTATTATTTTATCGGGGCCAAACATTTAGTTTAAGAAGAAGTTGTCCTATTAATGAACAACCCCTTTAAAAGACATTTGATCATTTTCTCAGCTGTGGACTTCCCAGCAAATTCACCCCAGAGTGCAAAAAACTCAAAAAAGGTACAGATCATTGGCTCGGAGAAAAAGATTTTAAGGTGAGTACACAAAAATCTCCTTTTTGTCTAGTTTTTGTTAAATAAATAATGACGCAGTGTAATTTATCTTGTTGTTCATCAAAGGTTGCATTCACCTAATTTTAAGATTTCTTTAATTATGTCCTGATTAGTGTTGAGCATTCCGATGCTGCAAGTATCGGGTATCGGCCGATACTTGCTGTATCGGAATTCCGATACCGGGATTCCGATACTCTTGTGGTATCGGGTATCGGGTATCGCAACAACATTAATGTTAAAATGTGTAAAAGAGAGAATTAAAATAAATATCGCTATACTCACCTCTCCGACGCAGCCGGGACTTCAGCGAGGGAACCGGCAGCGTTGTTTGTTTAAAATTCGCGCTATTACTTGGTTACGTGAATTCCCGGCTTGTGATTGGTCAGGTCGGCCACGTTGCCGGGACGCGGACCAATCACAGCAAGCCGTGACGAAATTACGTCACGGCTTGCTGTGATTGGTCCGCGTCCCGGCAATATGGCCGCCCTGACCAATCACAAGCCGTGACGTCACGGGAGGCTGGACACGCGCCCATTTTAAAATGAGCGCGTCCAGCCTCCCGGCTTGTGATTGGTTGACCGCGGCGCAACCAATCACAAGCCGTGACGTCACGGGAGGCTGGACACGCGCCCATTTTAAAATGAGCGCGTCCAGCCTCCCGGCTTGTGATTGGTTGACCGCGGCGCAACCAATCACAAGCCGTGACGTCACGGGAGGCTGGACACGCGCCCATTTTAAAATGAGCGCGTCCAGCCTCCCGGCTTGTGATTGGTTGACCGCGGCGCAACCAATCACAAGCCGTGACGTCACGGGAGGCTGGACACGCGCCAATTTTAAAGTGAGCGCGTGTCCAGCCTCCCGTGACGTCACGGCTTGTGATTGGTCAGGGCGGCCATATTGCCGGGACGCGGACCAATCACAGCAAGCCGTGACGTAATTTCGTCACGGCTTGCTGTGATTGGTCCGCGTCCCGGCAACATGGCCGACCTGACCAATCACAAGCCGGGAATTCACGTAACCAAGTAATAGCGCGAATTTTAAACAAACAACGCTGCCGGTTCCCTCGCTGAAGTCCCGGCTGCGTCGGAGAGGTGAGTATAGCGATATTTTTTATTTTAATTCTTTCTTTTACACATTTATATGGTTCCCAGGGCCTGAAGGAGAGTTTCCTCTCCTTCAGACCCTGGGAACCATCAGGAATACCGTCCGATACTTGAGTCCCATTGACTTGTATTGGTATCGGGTATCGGTATCGGATTGGATCCGATATTTTGCCGGTATCGGCCGATACTTTCCGATACCGATACTTTCAAGTATCGGACGGTATCGCTCAACACTAGTCCTGATAAGTAAAATCATAGAATTTTAAAGTTTTAGGTTATAGGTGTTTCTCATGATTATACTAGTCATGATTGGCCGCAGACAATCAAGCTTTGGTCTAGTAATCCTGTTTTTGCAGGAAAAGCCTCCTCTGGTTTTATCGGCATTAAACATGACCTAATTTCTCATTTTTTCACTTACTGATCAGTAACTAGCATTGATTTATCCTCATTCTCTGTTTGAACATGCACTTGCTTTACAGTGAAGACAAAAGTACTATTTTTGGAACAAGAACTGGCAAAGGCTTTGTCCCATGATAGCTATGCAGCGCTTATCTCTGCGGGAACAGCAAGGGAAGAGGAAGAGTGATGGTCTAATAGTATAATAGTGGAATCTATTGCTGAGCAGGGACTATGGGGAAGTCCAAAGTGTGAAAAGGTCAAATCCTGATGTTTTTTCCATGCTTATTTTCCGCATATCATTTATCTGTACACAGTATAACAATACCAGTTCAGAGTTTACTCTCTCATTATGTTGTCAGCATATCTGTAACTATGAAACACACTTTAGTATGCAGTGGTAGTTATTTCTTTTATGTGCAGGCCTGAGTGCTCTCTAATACTGAGAAAAGCCCAGAGCCCCTGCACTTACATGGTTTGCTATGCGGTGGGCTACGGGAAAATGGCTGCCGGGGGCGGCGCATGTGCAGATGCAGGTCTCTGCACCAAGATCTTGAACAGTGGAGGTTAAGATAAGGTCTGGAAGACCAAATTTCAGTGAGGGCTGCTCAAAGGATTGCTAGAGAGGAAAATCAGAACCCCGCTTGACTGCAAAACACCTTCAGACAGATTTAGCAGACTCTGGAGTTGTAGTACATTGATCTACTATCCAGAGACACCTGCACAGATAATGCTCTTCATGGAAAAGTCATCAAAAGAAGATCTCTCTTCTCATGCTCACCATAAAATTCAGCATCAGAAGTATGCAAAAGAACATTTAAATAAGCCTGATGCATTTTTTTGGAAACAAGTCCTGTGGGCCAATGAGGTTAAAATAGAACTCTTTGGCCACAATGATCAAAGGTATGTGCAGAGAAAAAAGGACACAGAATTTCATCTCGCCAACCATTAAGCATAGGAGTGGATCAATCATGCTTTGGGATTGTGCTGCAGCCAATGGCACAGGGAACATTTCACGGGTAGAGGGAAGAAAGGATTCAATGAAATTTCAACAAATTCTTGATGCAAACATAACATAATCTGTTAAAAACCTGATGTTGAAAAGAGAATGGCTTCTACAATTGGATAATGATATTAAACACACATCAAAATCCACAATAGATGCAAGCTGAAGGTTTTACAATGGCCCTCACAGTCCCCTGATCTGAACAACATTGAAAGATGACCCAGGAATCCCACAGAACTGGAAGAATTTTTCAAGGAAGAATGGATGAAAATCACTCAAACAATATTTGAAAGACTTTTGGCTGGCTACAATGATCCTAAACACACGCCAAAATCCACGATAGACTACCTCAAAAGCCACAAGCTGAAGGTTTTACAATGGCCCTCACAGTCCCCTGGTCTGAACATCATTGAAAATCAGTGGCAAGACCTCAAAATAGCAGTGCATGCAAGATGCCCCAGGAATCTCACAGAATTGGAACAATTTTCTAAGGAAGAATGAATGAAAATCCCTCAAACAAGAATTGAAAGTCCTTTAGTTGGCTTCAAAAAGCATTTACAAGCTGCGATACTTGCAAAAGGGGATACTACAAAGTACTAACGATGCAGGCTAAAATACAAAATGTGTCATCTTTAACTTAAGGCCTTTTAGAGACCATTTTATTTTAAACTTGCTTAACTGTTCACAATAACAGTAATTTTGACCAGGGGTGCCCAAACTTTTACATACCACTGTATATTATCGCTACTTTTTTGTCTCTCATGTAAATAATGCAACCACTGCCCAGGCCATGCATTTAGCCCCCTTCTCTGTACCGCAGGAGGTCACTTGGCTGCTAGCAATAATAGTTTTAGTAATAGTACAAATATATATGACAAGGAGGTGTCGCTGTACAGAGTGTACGGAGATAAAAGAGGGAGGCAATGTACAGGTTGAGCTGCGGGAGCATTGGCGGCAGCCCAGGAGTTTATAAAGACAGAAGCCTAGACATCTCCTTTAAGTGTGTATCTTATTGATAGCACAACCATTATGTACCACCACCCTTCTGAATCATAAGGCGTCTTCACCTTTGCTCCCTGCTGCAGGTTAGTTACAAGCGGAGCACATTAGTCACCTCCTCACGTATGCAGCGCTGCACATATACCAGGAGATATAGCAGGGAGCATGTATTATTTATTTGTGGATCTGTTTCCGCGCAGAACATGAGCTGTGTAATCAGACTGTTCTTCTCCTTCCTCCCACCATTCTCAGTTGACATTCCTTGTCATGCCCCCACTCTTTGTCAGCGGAAATGTGCTGGCACTGTCCCTCATAACACATACATGCTGCCATGAAAACCGCCAGTCCTTAAAGGGGAATGTACCCATATCCTCACATTACTGGATGTGTGCAATTCTCAGCAAATAATAATACTGTTATAGTACAAAGAGAAGATGGTTATCTGCATTAAGACTGCTACTTTCTACTCTGGTACTTGTAGTTCCACATAACACAGTTTTTTTCAAGTAAGTGTTTATAATTTTATACATCAGGTAGCTATGTACACACACTAGTCTGTATATTGTTCCCAAGAGATCTCAGGTTGTATTTGTTAACATCGGGTGTGTATGCGTGCGTGGATGGCAGTTTCCATGTCAATGACCATAGGACATACATGGTGTACACAGTCCCATTTACATGTTCAGATTTCTGAATATTGATAATATAATTGGTCATTTAAAGGGAATCTATCAGCAGGCTTTTGCTATGTAATCTGAGGGCAGACTGAGGTAGAGGCCGAGACAGAGATTTCAGAGATGTGTCACTTATTAGGCTGCGCGCTGTTGTTTCCATACAATTAATATTTTATCATCTGGAGATTATCGATGCAGCACTAGGTGCCCACATGCCAAGTGGTTCACTCACACTCTTTTCTTGGCTATATTACTTTTTTTTTCTGTAAAACATGTTTTCATTGCGTAAAAGTAAAAACTTAAATCGTAACCGTATTTTAAAAATCAGTACTACACATGAAAATAAGTAACTTTGTAATATATGTTATCAGAGAAAACGGCTTCTTTCTTTGCCAGAGTTGATCAGTCATTATCAAAATGCTCAATTTTTGTGTAAAATCTGTATTCAGGTAAGACTTTCCCATTACTGAGAGAGGAGATGGCGGCTGCTCCTGGGGAGAGTCTATGTAGAAGGAGGAGGGAGGAGCTAGAGGCAGATTTTACACAAGAATTGAGAATTTTGATTAATGACTGATCAAAAAAAGTTACCAATTTTCATATATACTATGGATTTCTGTAATAAAAATTAAAACAACGGTAACACTTTTTAAAAAAAAAATAGAAAATTCAGTAAATGGTGACATAAAAATGCTGGGCACAGTGGGTGAATGGTGGGTTATTGTTGCATAAAACCCAAAATATTAATAAAAGCTAATACATATGTACCACAAAATGCTGCTATTAAAAAATAACTCATCCTACAAGGCAAAACTATTTTCAGTGAAGTGAGTGACAGAAGACTTGGTAGATAACAGAAAAACTGTACTATCACAAGTATGGAATATATTAAAAAGTTAAAGGGAGTCTGTCACCCCCGAATTGCAAACTGAGCTAATTACACAGTTATGTGGGGGACTTAGCCTATATAAAAATCATATTAGCAGTATACATTTCACTTGTCGTTAGTTTGAAAACTGTTTCTATGCCATATGTAAATGAGGGGCTCTGCTGCACCCTTGGTGTGGCCACAAGCTCGGTGCACCATTAGGCCACCCTCAGTTTGCATACTGAGCAGCTCCCTGACTCTGATTGGCACACTATCATATAGTACTATCTATGAAGCATCTTCCATTGTGTTCAGTGCTGCCATCTTGTGGATTAATTAAGTCATTTAGTAAATATAATTTTGTTCAATTTACTTATCTAATGTATTTCTGGGTGTTTTAGGTTATTTTATAATTAAAGGGGTTTTCCACATTCATCTTTTTACTAATTCATTGAAACAGTGTTAAAAATAATCAAATCATCCGTACTCACCCTCCCCAGGTCCAGATCTGTGTCTACACATCTACTCTGGTGAATATTTACCAGCAACAACACTGCAGCCAATCACTGGGCTGACACAAAACGCTGAGCTGAGTGATTGGCTGCAGCACTGCTGATGTGATGTCACTGCTAGAGCCAGTAAACAATCACTTGAGAGGAGTTAAATAAAAACAGCGTTATATACTGAACTACTTAATGCCAAACTAAGGCATTTCTGGATCCATCAGGATGTGTCTGGTTTTTATTAGCCAGGATGGTAGCAAATACTTGTCGTATTAAAGAGGTTAAAAAAACAGTCCTATTGGTCCTTGTGACATGTCCTGCAGCAATGATATCCTGACCATGTGTATGTGACTGCTACAGCCAATCACTGGTCATATTCTGGCAATGTTATCATAACCACTGAGGCCAGTGATTGGCTGCAGCGGTCATATGGTAAACACACAAGGCCCGATTCATTAAGACTGGTCTTGTGCTCGCCAGTCTTATTGTAGGAAGCGCTGGCGTAAAACACTTTGAATTCATTAGGTGGCGCTCACCACTTAGACACGTGTTACATCTGCCGAACTCGGCTATGTTACTTCCAAAAGAGTCTGACGTTCATTTCTGGCATAATTTACGCCATTAAAATGGCGTAAAATGTGATGAATTTTTCGGGCGTGCTACGTCGCGCCCCTGGTCCATTACACTCCTGTGTATGGGAAAATAGGCTGAGATGGCTGGTGGCGGACTGGTCGGTCGAAGCACCGTTTGCCTGACAGCCATCTACTGTGTATGGCCACCTTTAAACTTCTTAAAAATCTGATAAAAACAGGTTTCACTCACCCCGTCCATTTTAGGGACTTACTAGGGTTCAGTCAAATAGCTTTTTCATTTGGTTTCCCACTGCAAACAAAGCAGAGACTCACGGATATACTAAGACCAACAGATCTAATGCCAGTCTAAATAAAAGAAGTATCGTTTCTCCTTGTGGAGATCGACATGCTAAGCATGACGAGATGAGGAGACTTAAAGCCGCAATGCTCCTCTGGGTAATATGCTAATTATGCAAATTGTATCTTTTGAGAGGAAGAGAGCTAGAACTCTAGTGCCACCTATTGGAAGGTAGCAATCCTACAAGCCAATGCTGACCCTTTAACGAGCCTTGTCACATGACTTAGGATAATAGCCAAACCAGAATCTCAGTTTGCAGACACTGTGTTTCGGGGTACTGCCCCTCGTCAGTGCAAAGTGGAGATCTGGTTTGGCTGTGTGAGAGGCATCAGACCGTTATCCAAGAAGTATCGTTTCTCTTTGCGGAGATTGACATGCTAAGCATGCCGAGATGCGGAGACTTAAAGCCGCAATGCTCCTCTGGGTAATATGCTAATTATGCATTGACTTGTAGGATTGCTACCTTCCAGTAGGCGGCACTAGAGTTCTAGCTCTCTTCCTCTCTGAACAGTCTAAATAAAAACATACTGATTTGTGCCAAATTTGATAAAAGTCGCACACTCCAGCTAATTGGGAAAATCACATTTACACCTGATCTGAGCTCCGTATAGTTTCACCATCTTCAGTCTTTTCCTTAATAAATGCGACTAAAACTTCGTCTTACAGACCTCGCCACTTTTCAGTTTTGTCAAGTGCAGAGAAGTGCTGCCAATTTGTTTCAGATAATCATTTGTGACTTATGAGCACCGTTGATGCCAAAAATGTATGTGCACTGCTTGAATGGTTTGTGTAAACTGAGGGCAGGGAAAACTGGGGTGGATTACAATATGGGTCAGAGAAAAGGATATCAGATACTTCTGTCCCATTTAATGTTATAAACTACTGAAAATAAGATAACTTTTCAATGTTAATAAAAATAAGTACAATTATATAATTTACATCTGTGATTTTAATTTTTTTTTTATATGACAGGGCCGATCAGCGCCTCCAAAACTGAAACAGGAGACCGGAGGAGGAGGAGGGAGATCTGCATTACTATCAGACATTCAGAAAGGGGCGCGCTTAAAGAAAGTCACGGAAGTCAATGACCGGAGTGCTCCAGTAATAGAGAGTGAGTGCTTTCATCCCACTCCATTATGGCAGAGGATTTCAGTTTTTATGTATCTCTAATGCACACTCCTATCTATCAGATCAGCACAATGTGCCACTTATCTGGCCAAAATTAGCTAATACGCTTTGCTAAAAGCTGCTTTACTTGAAAATCTGGATTTCAGCTACAGAGAGCAGGGTTTACAGCATGACTGAGCAAATACAGCTGATCTGTAAAATATTTATTTTTGTTTATTATGATGGGAAAGAAAAAAAACCCCTACAACTTTTTTTTATAGGCGTGAATAAAAAGCTGTCTGACTAAAGTGAAAACATTATAATAGATGAATGTGGATAAAATCCGCGCTGCTGTGACAAATAATGGATCCAGATATAGTTGTAAGGTGTTCGGGTGGTTTATTCAAAGCGTTTCGAAGCTCATGGCTTCTTCTTCAGGAAGTTTCCACACAAAGATATCTTTGTGTGGAAACTTCCTGAAGAAGAAGCCATGAGCTTCGAAACGCGTTGAATAAACCACCCGAACACCTTACAACTATATCTGGATCCATTATTTGTCACAGCAGCGCGGATTTTATCCACATTCATCTATTATAACGTCTCTAAGAGGTCGCAGCGCCGACCTGTGGATCTGCAGCAGCTGACAAACTACACGCCTTTACTTTGTGCCACCAGGTGAGCAGTTCTCTCATAATTGATTAGAAGCAATCCTGAGGATAAGACCCTATTTGCGCTTTTTTTGTCTCCTATTCTTCTATACTAGTAAAGTGAAAACATGATTGTGGTTAGTACATGGATTTGTTGAGTAATACACCACAGAAATACAGGCATGGGGAAAACAAAAGGAGATTCTGTCTGGTCCGATAGAGGAAATTCATTCTGTAAAATCAGAACTTTAGACCTTTGACGGGTCTACTAAACTGCACAATACCTTCTTCATCTTACGTCAAAGGGGTGGTCTGAAACTAACATTGATTTAATCCTAACTGATCTATTTAATGTAATAATCTAAAAGCTTTTCTAATATACCTTGATTGAAAAGTCCATCTCTGCTCTATGTAACTGCTTTATTTATTTTTTCTTTACTAACTTCCGGTATGATGACATTTCGTTTGAGAATCCCCAGTGGATGCTGGGACACTCAAACAAGATATCATTGCCTCTGTCCCCACCCTGAAATGAAGGATGCCAGTGACATGTTTCAGTGGCTGGGCTAGTCCCATCTCTACGGAGCATGCGTTGCTTGTCAATTCTTAGTACAAGCTCCCTTTTCACTGTGTGATATCCTTTTTAATGCACAGTGACAGTGCGCTCTCTTGCCGACTCTGCTGAATAGTAATAAGCATTGCAAGGAGAGCAGAGACCAGCCAAACGTCCAAAAGTGACGTCACTTTCAGGGGCAGGACTGGTGTCTGCTGTTCCTGCTCGCTGGGTTCTCTTCGGCACAGTGACAAAGGAGCTCATACTGCACATATTTTGGAATTCACTACCAATAGAGCTAGGACTAGCCCAGCAACTGATAACACTTCATTTCAAGATGGGGGACAGAGGCTGAGATTATTACATTAAATTGATAAACATTTAGAATTAAAATTAAGGTTAGTTTTGGACCACCGCTTTAATGCTCTATAAATAGAGGTGAATAATAGCAACTGGTCAATATATTTACTAGAACTTGTCAATCTATGAATTAACGTCTTAAGACTAAAAAGGGCTGCCATTACTTTACAAGTCCCTTTTATGTGAGCTGCCACCAATAAGCTCTTTTGCAAATACATTGCTTTCCCAAATCCTTCTGTAACGTGGTCACATGATTTCTGGCTGAAAATCATCTGACTTCCTGTGATGTCACATCAGATTTTCCCTGACTTCCGGGTTTTGGGATCTGGCATGACATCAGTGTCATGTGAGGTTCATGCTATGTAGGTGGCCGGGGCTCTGTTCAGCAGAGCCCACTCACTACGTCTCTGCATAAGGCTACAGACACAGCTCTCCCATCTCTGCACTTTTCTCCCACCAGAGCTCTCTTGTATCTCGGACAGCACATTATACTGAAGCTGTGTGTTTAGGCAGAATTACAATGGGGTGCTCACTGGTGGCTTGTAGCCCTGCACAAGGAATGATGGGACTTGTAGTCAGAAGAGACAAGAGGACTTTGAAAAGGAAGTGATGCCAGGGCACAGGAAGTGAAACAGAAAGGCAAAAACATGAAAATTGTCAGAAAAGTATGGCAAAACCAGTAATTGAGTTAGAGTAGCGGACATCTTCTTACATATGTACAGGAGAGTCAAAAAGTAACGCACTCCGGTTATATTAAAACCTATGTTGGCCGCACTTATCAGCAATTTCTGTACAATGTGGCTGACTCCCCAGTCAATGCTGTGCAAGTTTGAACATATTATGTCAGTTCATTTTTGACTGAGGTGCAAGAAACAATGTCTGACCCCCTGTGATATGCATGTGTGCAGTGATTTGTTTTTGTGGTCTGAGGGTGTGTATTTATCGAAGTCTTTGTGTACAGTATGCAGAAAGTGTTTTGTTATGAAGAAGTGTATATTAAAAGGAACCAGTCAGCAGGATTGTGCACAGTATCTGCACACAATGTCAGGTCGGCACCGTTATATTGATTAAAATGATACCTTGGTTAATGAAATCCGTCTTGTGGTTGTTTAATCTTTATTTTCAGTTTGTAGATAATGATATGCTCGTGCAGCGGGGCCGCCTGTGGGGGTCTGCATGTGGTGTTCTGATTAGGTATTCATAATGCAGACTGCTGACAGGTCAATTATCCCTCACTGACCTGCCCCCTAGTTTACATAATTAATATTCTATATATATTTTGAAAAAAAAAAAACCCTTCTGTAGGAAGGCACCAGTGGTGGCGCCTGCGCTGCAGCATGATCGCATATATAAAGTGTATGTAATCCTTTTTTTTTTTCAGGTTATCCATAAATTCTTAAAAAAAAAACTAAATCAGTTTGAAAATGGCACCAGCCGCGCCTGCTCAGTAGCAGCTATCGGCAATCCGATAGTTGCTGCTGTGCAGGCGCCGGCTGTGCCATCTCACTAGAGAAAAAAAATAGTCTCCACTAAAATGGCGTTGCCTGTGCCGTAGCAGCTATCGGCGATCCAATAGATGCTACTGCCAGCTGCACCATGTTGCTAGAGGGAAAAAACAAATTGCTTCCTCCAAGATGGCGGCGCCTGTGCAGTAGCATCTATCGGATCACCGACAGCTGCTACTGCGTAGGTGCCGATGGCGCCATCTTAGGCGAGATAATTTTTTTCTCTAACAAGACGGCGCCGCCTATGCAGTACCATCTGTTGGATCGCCAATAGCTGCTACTGCGCAGGCACGTCCAGCGCCATTTTCAAACTTTGTTTGTTTTTTTTTATAGCAATTTATGGATAACCTGAAAGAAAAGAATTACATACACAGTATATATGCGATTAATCTGCATTGAATCTGTTTGAAGCACAGAGAGCATCATGAAGACCAAGGAACACAACAGGCAGGTCCGTGATACTGTTGTGGAGAAATTTAAAGCTGGATTTGGATACAAAATGATTTCCAAAACTTTAAACATCCCAAGGAGCACTGTGCAAGCGATCATATTGAAATGGAAGGAGTATCATACCACTGCAAATTTACCAAGACCCGACCGTCCCTCTAAACTTTCATCTCAAACAAGGAGAAGACTGATCAGAGAAGCAGCCAAGAGGCCCATGATCACTCTGGATGAACTGCAGAGATCTACAGCTGAGGTGGAACAGTCTGTCCATAGAACAACAATCAGTCGTACACTGCACAAATCTGGCCTTTATGGAAGAGTGGCAAGAAGAAAGCCATTTCTCAAAGATATCCATAAAAAGTGTTGTTTAAAGTTTGCAACAAGCCACCTGGGAGACACACCAAACATGTGGAAGAAGGTGCTCTGGTCAGATGAAACCAAAATCGAACTTTTTGGCAACAATGCCAAACGGTATGTTTGGCATAAAGGCAACACAGCTCATCACCCTGAACACACCATCCCCATTGTCAAACATGGTGGTGGCAGCATCATGGTTTGGGCCTGCTTTTCTTCAGCAGGGACAGGGAAGATGGTTAAAATTGGTGGGAAGATGGATGGAGCCAAATACAGGACCATTCTTGAAGAAAACCTGTTGAGGAGTCTGCAAAAGACCTGAGACTGGGATGGAGATTTGTCTTCCAAGGAGACAATGATCAAAAACATGAAGCAAAATCTACAATGGAATGGTTCACAAATAAACGTATCCAGGTGTTAGAATGGCCAAGTCAAAGTCCAGACCTCAATCCAATCGAGAATCTGTGGAAAGAGCTGAAAACTGCTGTTCACAAACGATCTCCATCAAACCTCACTGAGCTCGAGCTGTTTGCCAAGGAAGAATGAGCAAGAATTTCAGTCTCTCGATGTACAAAACTGATAGAGACATACACCAAGTGACTTGCAGCTGTAATTGCAGCAAAAGGTGGCACAACAAAACTATTAAGTTAAAGGGGCCGAATAATATTGTACGCCCCACTTTTCAGTTTTTGAATTTCCACAAAAATTTAAAATAACCAATAAATTTCGTTCAACTTCACAATTGTGTTCCACTTGTTGTTGATTCTTCACCAAAAATTTACATTTGGTATCTTTATGTTTGAAGCGTGATATGTGGGAATACTTTCGAAGGCACTGTATCTTTGGAGTGTGGGCGAAAGCTGGAGAACCCTGAGGAAGCCCACGCAAACACGGGAAGAACATATAAACTCCTTGCAGATGTCATCAATGCTAACCACTGAGCCACCGTGTTGCCCCTTAATGCACATGAACTGATTCTGTTGAATATACGAGATACAGTGGATTATGTGGCAAATCATTTCCAAATCAGTTTCACATCTGATAAAGAGATGAAGACAGCGGTGCATTTGTGGGTCGCAACCTAAAATATCCTTTAATGAGAGACTACAAAAGCTTGCTGACAGATGGACAAAGTATATTGAAAAGCAAGGAGATTATGTCTAAAAGTTATATTTTTTCTGAAAGCTGAATAAAATAGATTCCACAGCGAGGGTACAGATAATTTTTGACTCACCTTTGGATTTTTGAACTTGCAATTTGCAGTATCAAGTGATCTGGTGTAATGATATAACACTGCATGAGGGCTATATTAGCTGCTTGGGAATAATCTAATTCACATAGTGTGGTTATGAATATTTAATTGTATTTTCTTTTTTGTACAGATGCCAAGAAAAATGGTGGCACAGGAAATAATAGGAGTGCAGTGGCTCCACCTACTGGCGGTCTTTTTGCTGGAGGATTTCCAGTTCTTAAGCCTTCAAACCAAAGGGATGCAACAGGTAACAAGACAAATATATACGGTAATATTAACTTAACTTAGGGGTTGTCCTCTTTGAAAAATATTTACTTCATTAAAAGAACCTGTCACCAGCTTCTCAGTAAACTAAAAGCACTACCTTTAAGCCCTCTAACATAGCAGTCCAACAACATGTGTATAAACCCACAGACACCCTGCTCATCAAAGAAGAAACCATATATAATTCCCCTGCGGTTGTATGGATTTCAGTCCAATGGGCGTCACTAGTCTGTTCTCGGTGCTTCCTCTTTCTCCAGAATAGCTGGCCTTCCTGCTTTTAGTTCTTTTTAAGGGCTATGACCATATTTGCACTGAAAATGTTTTTTTGTACATTTCCTTCTTTTATGTAAGTTTAAGGACCTTTCTTATGAGTCTTCATTAACAATTAACTACAATTTTTCTATTTTAGACTCTGTGCAACCCTTTCACATAATTGGTTATCCTGCTACTTGTGACATAGATTTAGTATTCAAGATATCACTAGGGAGAAGGAGGAGGTTATAAATGACAGAAGGGAAAGAAAAACTTCAGGGTTCATAGATCACACAAACTGAACATTAGAAATCTACACCATGTTCCAAATTATTATGCAAATGACATTTTTATCGGATCTTCCTAAATGGCTGGTGCAAATGAAGGTCAGTCTAATAAAAGTCATCACCCGTTAGAGTATACATCGAATTTTATTGAAGAAACCTCCCAATGATAACAGTATAATCTCCAAAATGAATAAAAAATCAAAATGCACTGTTCCAAATTATTAGGCACAGTAGAATTTCTAAACATTTGATATGTTTTAAAGAACTGAAAATGCTAATTTGTGGAATTTGTAGCATTAGGAGGTCACATTCACTGAACAAAAAAGCTATTTAACTCCAAAACATCCTAACAGGCCAAGTTACATGTTAACATAGGACCCCTTCTTTGATACCACCTTCACAATTCTTGGATCCATTGAACGTGTGAGTTTTTGGAGAGTTTCTGCTTTTATTTCTTTGCATGAAGTCAGAATAGCCTCCCAGAGCTGCTGTTTTGATGTGAACTGCCTCCCACCATCATAGATCTTTTGCTTGATGATACTCCAAAGGTTCTCTATAGGGTTGAGGTCAGGGGAAGATGGTGGCCACACCATGAGTTTATCTCCTTTTATGCCCATAGCAGTCAATGACTCAGAGGTATTCTTCGCTGCATGAGATGGTGCATTGTCATGCATGAAGATGATTTTGCTCCTGAAGGCACGTTTCTGCTTTTTTATACCATGTTAGAAAGTTGTCAGTCAGAAACTCTATATACTTTGCAGAGGTCATTTTCACACTTTCAGGAACCTTAAAGCACCCTACCAGCTGTTTCCCCATGATTCTGGCCCAAAACATGACTCCTCCACCTCCTTGCTGATGTCACAGCCTTGTTGGGATATGATTGCCATCCATCAGCCATCCACTAATCCATCCATCTGGACCATCCAGGGTTGATCGACACTCATCAGTAAACAAGACAGTTTACAAATTAGTCTTCATGTATGTCTGGGCCCACAGCAACTGTTTCTGCTTTGTGAACACTGTTTAGGGGTGGGCGAATAGTGAGTTTATGAATCAAAGCAAGACTTTGAAGGATCCTACACCTTGAGGTTCGAGGGACTCCAGAGGCACCAGCAGCTTCAAATATCTGTTTGCTAGTTTGTAATGGCTTTTTAGCAGCTGCTCTCTTAATCCGATGAACTTGCCTGGCAGAAACCTTCCTCATTATGCCTTTATCAGCACGAACACGTCTGTGCTCAAATTGAGCCACAAATCTCTTAACAGTACGATGTTCACGCTTAAGTTTTCGGAAAATATCTAATGTTTTCATTCCTTGACCAAGGAATTGCACTATTTGATACTTTTTGGCAGCAGAGAGATCCTTTTTCTTTCCCATGTTACTTAAAAACTGTGGCCTGCTTAATAATGTGGAACATCATTTTTAAGTAGTTTTACTTTAATTAGAATCACCTGAAAAACTAATTATCCCATGTGATTAAGATTGATTTCAGTGATCCATTGAGCCCTGAGACACAATATCATCCATGAGTTTATTTGAAAAACAAAACAATTAAATCTTTATGACACTTAAATCCAATTTGCATAATAATTTGGAACACGGTGTAGATAGGAAGTCTGCAGTGGTATCTCGCAGGCTATCAGGAGAGTACCGGTACTTGACTTTGCCAAAGAAGGGAGAGGGAATCATATAGCAGTGCTCAGCATTATTGCTTTTTAGTATAAGGAATCCCTTATGGGACATAGAAGCAAAAATCAATACAGTAATGAAGCTGCACTTACGATAGCTAGTTTGCAGCATCTTGGAAACACAGACCTTACATCAAGCATATCTTATTAGGAGGGACACATCCAGACTAGAAAAGTCAATTAGGAGCAGGTTGCAGGTTCTTGGGATCTGTGTGCAAAAAAAGAAAGGGAATTGCAGCCTGAAATTTAAGCTGCATTTACACTACAATGGTGCCTCATTCTGTGTAAATATTGCACTTCCGAGAACTATGGCAGCCTATGCAGATTGAGGGATCTAGTTTAGATTGCTTGGTGCATATCGTTTAATTTTGTCTACTTGTGTAAACAGGCATGTACATGACCGCCAATCGGTAAAATGTGCCAACAATCGTTGTATAACCTTTAAGTCCATGTAAATGGACCTTATAGGGGTATTCCCATCTCCAAGGTCCTATCCCAATATGTAGTAGGTGTAATAATAATAATAGCAAATACCTCCAATTAGAAATGTAGGATAGTTTTTCTGATTCACTATGTGTTTTTCCTCATGTGCAGGCATTGCAGCACTGTAGGTATCCATGGGTATGACCATTAGCAACTGGCTAACTAACTGTCACTATATCAGTCGTCATACCCATGGATACCTAAGGTCCTGCAATGCCTGCACATGAGGAAAGATACATAGCTAATCAGAAAAACTCTAGTACATTTCTAATTGGAGGTATTTGCTAATATTATTATTATTACACCTACTACATATTGGGATGGGATCTTGGAGATGGGAATACACCTTTAGAATAGCTCAGATTTTTTACACTGTTGATATTGTACTTTCAGGTAACAAAAGCGCTTTACAGCTTCCGGGAATGAAAGGAAGTGTTCCTAAACTACCAGATCAAGTACCTCCTAAAACTGATCACCCCAAGCCTATTCCACACACAGTGGCAGCTAGACCTCCTCCACCACGTCCAACTATCCTTGGCCGTTTATCACCAGTGCCTCCTCCAATACCACAAGCACCTCCTCCAATACCACAAGTGCCTCCTCCAATACCACCATCAAGCAGCAAACCTCAGCTGATGCCATCTTCACCTATTCCCTCTACTTTTAAAGAGAGACCTGCAAAACCAACTGGAGGATCAAATGGTCCACCATCGCCAGTGAATTCTCAAGACAAGTCTAAACTTCAAAGACCTCAATCCCAGTTTTTTCCATCTACTCCACCACCACCACTTCCTCCTTATCCTCCACCTACATTACCACCAGGCTATCCTGGTAGGAGAAGCCCTTCCCCTTCAGTACCAGATGGCAGGGATCATTCAGGACTTCCACCCCCTCCTTTACCATCTGTGCCATCCCGGTTAGAAGACTTCATCCCACCACCACCTGATATAAGGGATCTTCCTCCTCCTCCACCACCTCCTCCCCTTCATCCAATGTCAATGTCTACCAAGCGCAGATTATCTGAGCCATTGCCACCTCCACCTGTATTTGGTAATGAATGCACTAATGTTCCACCACGACCACAAAAGGGGCCTTCTGGACGACCTGCGGTTCCACCAGTACCTGTATATGGAAGGCCTAACAAACCTGCTGGTAAGATTTTATTTGTATGACAAGCTTTGGTTGATTTAATACATCGGCTATCACAGTCATTATTCCTTTTTTATAAATATCCCTCAATTATAAATGATGCTTTATCATGTGTTTACTCCACTATATTTTGTGAATCCGCAATGTCTTAAGTCTTCTCTGCAGGAGACTGTGCCATTTATTCTTTTATAATTGCATTAAGTTTGCAAAATGTGATGTTTATTTTTTGCCCATGAGTGCAGGACTTCTGACAACATTCTGACTAGACATGTCTAGGTCTCGCTCAGTTCAGTTGTCTAGTTGGCACATGACTGCATGTATGCAAATCACATACTTGCGATCACACGCCCCTCTGCTGCTGGTACCAGAAAATTCTGACAGCACGCACTGTGAGGATTCACAAGACTTAAGCCCAAAACCTGGAAAACCCCTTAACTAGTGGGTTCACATTACAGCTCCAGAGTAGTTATACTGTTCCTATGAACCCCAAGTCTGGACAACCCCTTTAAAAAATATCAATTAAGAATCCTAAGGGTAAGTGTCCACGGTCTGTAATCACGGCGCTTTGGACGGAGCGGAAAACCCGCTCCGCCCAAAGCACCGCCCCCTATGTACGTGCGGTGATCCGGATGTGCTCATAGATACACACATACATAAGGACCCTGTGATTTACCTTGCGGCGACGGAGCGTCGCTGCAAGCTAAACAGACATGCTGCGGTCTAAAGAGATGCGCCGCATGTCCATTAACGCAGGGCTGCCGGATGCGTCTTCGCACGCATAGTGGAGACGGGATTTCATAAAATCCCCTCCACTATGCTGTAACATCTGGACGCTGCGGGTTGAACGCTGCAGTTGTACGCAGCGTTTAATCCGCAGCTAATCCAGATGTAATACTGAACGTGGACACATACCCTTACAATGAAAATTATTTAAATTAAAAACCAACAATCTTAACGCCGATTAACTTTTTTTTCACTCAGGGAACAATGGAGGCCGATTGGCTCCTCCACCACCGCCTCCTGCACGATCACCATCTACAGAGCTTTCTAGCAGGCAGCCGGGTAATCAGCAAGCTCCAAACCGAAGCTCAGCACAGCCGGGATATCGCCCTCCTAGTCCAAGAAATGTGCACTCATTAGGTAATGTTTTCACATTTAAGGCCTAATTTGTCAAAATTCGCTAACAGAAAATGTGTCCTTTTTGCCCATAACAACCAATCAAAACGCAGTTTACATTTTCCCTATGCATTTTACAAAATGAAAGCTGAGCTGTGAATGGCTGTTATGGTCAACAACCAAATTTTCCTACTAGACAGTTTGGTAAATTAGGCCTTTACTCTTCATATGTATAAAATATTCATGGCAGCCACAAAACTGTTTTGTGGACCCAGATTAGTCTTGGTTACTTAAAAAAAACAATCAGGCCAAAATAGACAATGTTATTGGCGAGGAGATGTTTTATTGGGGCATGGACACGGTTGAGCTAGAAGAGTAGCATGCCATGTGAGCTCCCCACAGCTTGAGAAACTTCTCCGGAATTTGACATTGATGGTCTACCCTTTGGATCGATGGGGTCTACTACCTAAGATAAAGAAGGGACCATTCACTGCCATAGTGCTGTGTATCTGTGCCTGGCACTGCAGATCTGCTATATTTCAGTGGCCAGACACATAGACAAGAGCAGTGCTCTGATAATACTACACTCATAGTTAGGTCAGTAATGATTAATATTAAAAGCCAATTTTCTGCAATACCTGACTGTTCTTCTATTTTTTTGCAGAAGACTTTGAATCTAAATTCCCCTTTCATCCAGTAGAAGACTTGCCTCCACCAGAAGTGTATGAACCATTTGAAAAGGTGTACCCCAGCAAATGCAATTACGGTACGTCCTTCACTGCAAATATACATTGAAGGATAGAGGCAATTATTTATGTACTTCTGCTTATGAACCCAGTGTACATCCGAATTCTAGCTTGGGGGTCGTGAAAACGAAACTTCATGTGTCTTGCGTTTTGTATCTATATTGAAGCTTATTGCATCCTCCTTACAAGACCCTGTTCACACCTTTGTTGTTGAATTCAGTTTCCAAGTTCCGTTTTAGGAATGTAAGAAATGGAATTAACTGCCTCAGACCAGATTAATGTCCATTATTTTACCGAAACAAATAGTGCAACATTGTGATGCTGCCTTGCTGTTGTTTGGTCACCATATAATAAATAATAATAATAATCTTTATATAGCGCTAACATATTCCGCAGTGCTTTACAGGTTGCACACTTTATCCTCGCTGTCCCCGTTGGGGCTCACAATCTAGGTTTCCTATCAGTATGTCTTTGGAATGTGGGAGGAAACCGGAGAACCCGGAGGAAACCCACGCAAACACTGGAAAAACATACAAACTCTTTGCAGATGTTGCCCTTGGTGGGGTGTGAACCCAGGACTCCAGCACTGCAAGGCTGCTGTGCTAACCACTGCGCCACCGTGCTGCCATATATTTTAGAGGGAACCTGTCAGGTCATCCTAGCCTCTTTAAATGTTTTTTAATAGTTTCAGGCTACAGTAAGATGGCCGTAGATTCTCTCATTTGAGAAATGTAGCACGCTGTGAGGAGAAGATGGAGAACAATATTTCTCCATCTTCTCCATTCTGTGAAATCAGAGAAATCAGACTGCATTTGGATGTCATCTGAGTGCAGCTCGATGTTTCCCACGCATCTATAGACTTGAATGGGTGAGTGGCATCCGTTTTCACTTTGTAGTGTGCTGCGGTTTTTTCATTGACAGATTCTGAAATGTAGATAGAATTCGCATAGCCCTCATCCAGTGTATTTACTGGTGTGAGCGAGCCCTTAAAGGGTTTATTCTCCCTCTAAATGCAAATTAAGCTAATTAAACAGTTAGCTCCTAAACAAATCATATTTGCAGTATATACTTCATTGCTGTAATTACTTTTAAAACTTGTTTTATGCGGGTCCGCTGCAGTTTCCCATGCGTTTACAGTACAATGTAAACCTATGGGAAACGCAATCCGCAGTGCACATGGTGCGGAAAAAAACGCGCGGAAACGCAGCGGTTTACATTCTTCAGCATGTCAATTCTTTGTGCAGAATCCGCAGTGGTTTTACACCTGCTCCATAATAGAAAACCGCAGGTGTAAAACCGCAGTGGTTTCCGCACAAAAACCGCGGTAATTCTGCGGTAATTCCGCAGGTAAAACGCAGCACCTTTTACCTGCAGTTTTCACAAATCTGCTGCTGAAAAATCCGCAGACCTCAAGAATACGTGTGCACGTACCCTCACTGTCCCTTTGCATACTGAGCAGTACCGACTCTGCGCTCGCTTGGTCAGAGCAGGCACTACCTGACCCCTAACCGCGGTGCTGTGCGTGCACACTGACTGTAAGGGGGTCACCGTACAGGGGTCCCCCCTTTCATCATTGCCTCCCGACAGCGACCACTGCGTCCTACACCCTGAAGTGTAGCGAGCGGCTTCAGAAGAGGAGAGGATTAGTGATGTGCTTCAATACAACAGAGAATCAGGCGATATCAGCGCTGATTCATGCAAGTGATTCATCTTCTATAATCCAATCCTTTACTGTATATGGCATGTCTTGCGTTTCTCATACAATCCCTTTAAGTGTTAATGCTACATTTTATATCTTGTTAGCACCCTCCGCACCGAAGCTCCAGTTTCCACAGATGAGATGAGAAAATTTTCATTACAACTGAAGCACAAAAAGGACTTACTGAAGATTGAAGCTTTCCTGAAAATAAATGCTATAAATGGACATAAAGCACAGAGTAGACAATATTTATGTATTTTTGAAAGCTACGATGAAGAAATCTGCATAGACTGGATGAAAATGTATCCGCCAGACCCTTTGAACGGGGCATCAACATCACTGTGACGCTGCCTATATCATATATGTCATATGGATGCCACTTATTCTAGAGCTTTATCTGGGCAGCGAGGGTTGATGCGAGACGAGTGCCTTGTTAATGGTTTCACTGGGAACGCTTTGGGCCAGACTCAAAGCTTTTAGTATAAATTGGTTTTTAAAGTCACAAAGTTTTTGCACAACATGGAATTACACCAGAAATTTAGGGATTTTTGACGCTAAGTTTTGCCCAGATCCGCCGCAAAGTGTGGCAACACCCGCTTATCAAATTCATGATGAGCAGCAGCGTTTACTACATCACAACTCTTTCTTCAGTCCCCGACTTAAGGCCGGAGTCCCACACAACGTATAAAAAATCGGTCCATTTTACATGGACCAGAATCGCATACTGTAAATGTTCCCTGAACAGTGATCCGTATGTCATCCGTGTGCAATGCGAGGATGAGATTTTCTCTCATGTAAGCATCCGTATGGTGAGATTTTCTCGCCGGCTTGCAAAATGGACATATAATGGATCCATGGGCTCAAATATTCGTGAAAACATATATACAGTCTATATATACAGTATATCTATATGTATATGTCAGTGACACACATATATATAACTTTATATTTCATACAGAGCTAGGCAGCAGAATAGCCGATAATTCAATTGTCGGCATCTGTAAAATCATTACAGAACCCTACAGGATATAAGACATGGTTTACATACAGTAAACCATTTCCGTTAGTTTTTTATATGTCCCTCACTAATAATGTTAGTCGTGTGTGTGTGAGTAAAATTTTGGAGCTGTGTTAAATTAAAGGATTAATTCACGGAAAAAACTGGCGTGGGCTCCCGTGCAATTTTCTCCGCCAGAGTGGGAAAGCCAGTGACTGAGGGCAGATATTAATAGCCAGGAGAGGGTCCATGGTTATTGGCCGTCCCCTGGCTAAAAACATCTGCCCCCAGCCACCCCAGAAAAGGCGCATCTGTAAGTGGTGCAGTACTAATGCTACCGGCCGGGCTGTAAACCATGGAGGAAAAGCTGCCTACGCAGCCTCCCCGGACATGAACTCATTAGCGTGGGAAAGTTTCGGAACATTTTCCCACGCTGTCACGTTCACCGCGTCAGGCAGGGAGTCTGTGCAGCCTAAGTGACATATAGGTAAATGTACCTATACTATGTGTAGACATTTATTTTATCTATTCTATTCTAACCTGTCAGTGTGATTTTACTGTACACCGCACTGAATTGCCGGCTTTTCTAAAGGACACCGGTGCGTATTTCTCGCAAGTCACACTGATGGTCCGTGTGGTGTGCGAGTTTTTCTCGCACCCATAGACTTTCATTGGCGAGTTTCTTGGCGGATATACAGTGCAAATCGCAGCATGCTCAGATTTCCCTTGCACATATAATGCGGACGAGAAAACAACGGATGATGGGAGCTGGCCAATAGAGTAACATTGGTCTGATTTTTTTATCGCATAGCACTCATCCGTATTACGCTCTAGTATGACTCCGGCCTAAGTAAGATTATGGCGATGCGTACGCCACTTAACGCCTCAACTTATTCATTGAAAGGCATGCGCCTCTTAATGACTCGGGAGCCTTGCACTCCACTACGCTCCCTTGGCAAGTCCGGAGTGAAAGATGCTCCGCTTGACTAATCGCGGCATTTGTCTTTTATGTATTATTATCACATTCTTGCTCCTTGAGAAGGAAAAAGAGCTGAGCTGCCCCATGTAATGTGAGTGGATATCCTGCGTTTGCTGACCTTCCTGTATTATACCTCTGTTATGCTAGGGTCTCAAGATCGTTTTTCTCTTATCCAAGAGCTAACCACACTTTGATAAAACTTTTATAAGAGTTTGATCAGTGTGGGATCTGATTTTTTTTTGGGAGGTGGATAATAAAAAAATTCTCCACCTTCTCCATTCTGTCTGTGAAAATTGGGCCGCACTAAGATGTCATCCGAGTGTAGTCTGATTTATTTCTACAGATATGAGTGGCCAAGTGTGATCCGATGAGATGCAACTCTTGCATGCTGCAATTTTTTTTCCTCGGACCACTCAGTCCGAGCAAAAAAATGTGACATGTGCATGGCTCCATAGAATAAACATGGGGGTGAGTGGTATCTGTCAAAACAATGGATCGCACTCGTCTGACTTTTACAGTCGTCTGCACGAGCCCATACTCTGTTATATCCAGGGAGAACTTATACATATATACAAAATGTACAATATAGCAAATATTAGGATCAAGTAGCAAAGCGTAACTCAAAATTTATCAAATAGATAAAAGTTTAAACCCATTTTTAGCTCTGCCTCTAAAAAGTAGAGTCAAAGATCTCTGCCTACCTTCCCTATATTATAAATATAGAAACAGTGCCATGACTGTGCATGGTTGTGTCAGGTATTGCAGGTCATCTCATTTCAAGTAAATGGAGCTGAACCGCAATTATTATTTTGGAAAACCCCATTATTATGGTTACATAATATTTTTCCCACAAAAATAATGTTTGTTATTTATTGCTGTAGATTTGTGTCTATAATCATATTTATCAGCTAAATATTATTATAATTGTAGCAAAATTCATCGGTTTGATCCCCTTGATTTCCTAGTAATTGATATCTGATGATGTAATTAATATGGGTTCCATATTTACGTTGACATCAATCAGCTTGAGCCCTGTTCACTTTATGTTATGGATCCACACTTGGGGTCCGATTCATCATTTGCATTTTTTTAAGTCACTTTTCTTTTTTAATTTGTGGTTTTCTCTGACTTTTTTTGTGTCAAATTCATTAAAATGGCACACGCGATTCATGAATTTTGCAGAAAACCCCAAAATTGTCTTTTTTTTCCCTGTCTTTAACTGGTTTGTTTTGCAACCTTTTAACTGGAAAAGTGGCATGTTTCGCAAAATGTCAAAAACAAATGCGCCAAAATACTTGGTATACATAAAATCACTCCAAAGGGACTGGAGAAGAGTTGCGTTAAATTTTATGACTTTTTTAATGTAAAAAGTTGCATTTCATGTATCTGTCTAAATCATCTGGAAAAGCCACACTGACATAAAAATCAGAAAACTAACCAAATCACAAAAGACAACTTGGAAAAAAGACACAAATCGATTGATGAATTTGTGGCAGATCAAAAAGTCACTAAGGCCGGATTCACACGTCAGTGTCTCCAGTACATGTAGTGAGAGTTTTCTCACGTACCGGAGACACTGACACATGTAGACCCATTCAAATGAATGGGTCTATGCACATGTCAGCGTGTTTTCACAGACCGCGTGTCCGTGTGCAAAACACGCTGACCAGTCCGTTTTTGAGCAACAGCACTGATCACACAGACCCATACAAGTCAATGGGTCAGTGTAAACACGTACTGCACACGGATGCCATAGGGTTAAAATTGAAACACATTATTTCAGTACATGGAGACAGATACACGGACAGCACATGGATGCTACACGGATGGGACAAACGGACACGGATATCTCCGGTACCGGAAATATCAGGACGTGTGAAACCGGCCTAATTGAGAGTTATTCACGCCAATAAACTGGCGGAAATGCAATGATGAATAGGGACCCTTAGTGTGTATGTCAGGGGGCATCCATCCATAGGGCTCAATGCACCCAACAGATCTGCAGGAATAGTGGGCTCTGCTATTTCATACATACATACACAGTACAATATTTATACTGTTTTAGGTAACCCTAAAGGTTTTCCCAACATATTCATCAAGCAATGACTGAAAACATAATGCAAGCATAGCATTAAATACATTTTCTGTCATGTCAAATTTTTTTTCTCTAAAATCCTACAATACATGATTGACAACTTTCTCCCTAGACTATACATAAGGAGGTAATTATTAATCAGTGGCGGGTGGGGCAGAGAAGCCACATCTCATGGACACTGGCTGTATGAGCACATAGAAGGACGTCAGCATGGTGGCAGATAACTGGAGACGTCATGGAAATGACCGGCAAGAATAAAAGTAAGGAATATAGCGCTGGAATTAGGGTCTCTGTCCCTATGTAATGCTCTGCTCATACAGGACAGCATAATAATAGTGACAGATTTCCTTCAAGGTAGCAGATGTATGTTGGCTAAGTCCTCCGATTTTGCCAGGAATGGCCAACCATTTGGTGCTTATGGTGTTGTCCCAACACTTCACCGATGACAAATCTCGGGGGAAAGAGGGATCAGGCATGTGGAATTTTAACATGTCTGATCCTTATGCTCTTAAGTGAAATTAACTGAAGTCACAGATGTCCGACAGCCACATATTTCCCTTTCTATTCTGAACAAAGATATAAGGGAAAAACAAGATGACACCTATTTTTCCTCTTTGAGAGCTCGGAGAGAGGGTTGCAAGCCACATGCAGAGTCCACCCAAGTAGTGACATCCAGCTCGCACCACCCCCCCATATTAGTAACACCCAGAACCCCAATTATCAGTATAATGACAGGTAAAGCTTCCTCGCAGGAATAACACTGAGGCAGTATACTTTCATCCAGGGGTCCCCCCCTTACCCCCATTAGGTACTCTCGCATCAAGCACTCCCATCACATTATTACATGCAGCCTCAATCACCTTCTCTATCTGGCGACATCATCATATCTCTGGCTCAGTATTTACTTAATTTATCTCACCAATACCAAAATATGCTTATCCAGATCTGCTATCATTTGAGGGCTACTCACAAAAGTCACTATATGGAAAGCTACTCTTCATAGCTGTGGTATAAAGAAGAAGTCCAGCACTCCTTGGTCACAGTAGGCGCTCGGATAGGACCCTAAACCAAATAGCAAAAGAAATCCAGCACTCGTAGGTATGGTGAAAAAAAGTCAATTTTAACAATGTGGTCCACAGAACAGTGTAATGTTTCGGTGAAAACCTTTATCAAGCGTACACATGTAGGATAGACCATTTGAGAAAAGGTACAGGAAAGGCTGCGCTTAGGGAGACGTGACTGCGTTGCTCAGTGCTTTACCTCTCAGCGGTGTAGTTGCGTTTCCCCAAGCACAGCCTCTTTTATCTTTTCTTAGGTAGTCTTCCCTACATATGTATGTTTGATAAAGGTCGGTTTTCATAGAAACATGCACACTGCGGACCACATTAAAAATCAACTTTTTTCAACATACTTAACTTACCTTTGAGTGCCGGATTTCTTATGCTATTTGCTCTTCATAGCTGCTTGCTAAACGTAGTGCTAATGCACCAAGCTGGAAGACAGCCACGAGCCACATATCATGGGTTTGTGAGCCACATAAGGCTACCGAGCCATAGATTTGGGATCCCTGGTCCAGAGACTGGCAAAGGGGAATGAAGCTTCATGGGAATCTAAACATTGAAGTGCGAATAGGAGAAACTCTGGGACACCCAGCCTTGTTTTATTGTTTGTCTTCTAGAATGTGAGATGACCACTGTGAAGAGCCAATAATCGAGGAGATTTCACCAATTTGGCTTGTGTGGATCTTCAGGAACTTGTGTAAAACATGCAGGCATTCACTCGATGAACAACCAAAACATTCATCGTGTGACTGTAACAATGTTGGCACTAAAATAGTTTTCACCTTCACATCGTTCTACCTAAACAGGAGATCTTGCCAGCCTCTCGCTTGTATCTAGCCCATAGGCGATCATTTAACAACCATGGTTGGAAGCAATGATAGATCTTTTTTTAGTTACTGTCCACTTAATTTTTTACCAGAAGAAATCTTGTATCATCCAACTATTTGTTAAAAAGTAAATTTTTGTCTTCGATAATATCTGATGAATAAACACAATAATACACTTATCAGGTAAACTGATAAAACCTGGAACTTGGTTACTCCATTGTGTATAGTTTTGTAAATTGTTTTCTAAAAATCTCAATTTCCATTGTCATAAATCTGTATGTAACTATAATTTTTTAATAATAAATTCTAACACTTCCGTACAAGGCACCGTGAATGTGCTGTATCATTTACACATTAATCCCTCATTTGCTGATCAAATGACTCGAAGGATATATAGCTGACAGAAATAAGACATGAAGGCTCTATGGGGGGAGATATTATTTTTTGCTTTTTAGTATTTATCATTGATGTAGCCACTAGATTAGTAATTTATTCCTAAACAGACCATAAATTATTGTATTCATGTTCAGATAAAAGTTGTTGTCCACTACTTATACACTGATGGCTTATCGTTTGGGGTAGAGTTCGTGAAGGTCCAACACCCCCCACCTATCAGCAATTTGCAGCTTCGGCCGGAGGTAAGCAGAATACAGAGCTGGGATACTGTTTAGTTTAGGCTAGATGATCAATATGTGGATGGTAAAGAAGCCCTTTAAACTTTTTATGCCTGTAAGGTCACTTTCAAGTGGCCAAAGTTTCCAACCAGCATCATCATCCAAGAGAGTTGTTTGGAAATGTCAGTGTCCAGACTCCACATGGAAGAACCAGATGCAGTTGTGGAGAATTTTTAAATGATGTGATTAAGACTTTATTAAATAACCAACAGTCTAATACACAATTCAGGAGAAAAAATATACTAAAATATTTAACGATGCTGTATGCAGATTATATTATTTTAGCATGAAAAGTATAATACTATCTGATAATCTTGCCTACTCTGATCACTTAGGTGTTGAACAATCAAAACTTCTTCTTGGAAGCTGAAGTCAATTCAAAGTATGGAAGCATGACTGCTAAGCTGCTTTACAGTGGATACGGAAAGTATTCATACCCCTTTAACTTTTTCACTCTTTGCTTCATTGCAGCCATTTGGTAAATTCAAAAAAGTTCATTTTTTTCTCAGTAATACACTCTGCATGCCATCTTGACTGAACAAAAAAAGAAATGTAGAATTTTTTGCATATGTATTAAAAAAGAAAAACTGAAATATCACATGGTCCTAAGTATTCAGACCCTTTGCTCAGACACTCATATTTAAGTCACATGCTGTCCATTTCCTTGTGATCCTCCTTGAGATGGTTCTACTCCTACATTGGAGTCCAGCTGCGTTTAATTAAACTGATAGGACTTGATTTGTAAAGGCACACACCTGTCTATATAAGACCTCACAGCTCACAGTGCATGTCAGACCAAATGAGAATCATGAGGTCAAAGGAACTGGCCAAGGAGCTCAGAGACAGAATTGTGGCAAGGCACAGATCTGGCCAAGGTTACAATAGAATTTCTGCAGTACTCAAGGTTTCTAAGAGCACAGTGGCCTCCATAATCCTTAAATTGAAGAAGTTTCCTAGACCTGGTCGTCCAGCCAAACTAAGCAATCGTGGGAGAAGAGCCTTGATGAGAGGTAAAGAAGAACCCCAAGACCACTGTGGCTGAGCTCCAGAGATGCAATAGGGAGATAGGAGAAAGTTCCACAAAGTCAACTATCACTGCAGCCCTCCACCAGTTGTGCCTTTATGGCATAGTGGCTTGACGGAAGCCTCTCCTCAGTGCAAGACATATGAAAGCCTGCACAGAGTTTGCTAAAAATACATGAAGGACTCCCAGACTATGAGAAATGAGATTCTCTGGTCTGATGAGACAAAGATAGACCTTTTTGGTGATAATTCTAAGCGGCATGTGTGGAGAAAACCAGGCACTGCTCATCACCTGCCCAATACAATCCCAACAGTGAAACATAGTGCATCATGCTGGGGGGGGGGTGTTTTCCAGCTGCAGGGACAGGACGACTGGTTGTCATTGAAGGAAGCATGAATGCGGCCAAGTATTGAGATATCCTGAATGAAAACCTTTTCCAGAGTGCTCTGGACCTCAGACTTGGCTGAAGGTTCACGTCCAATAAGACAATGACCCTAAGCACACAACTAAAATAACAAAGGAGTGGTTTCAGAACAACTCTGTGACCATTCTTGACTGCCCCAGCCTGAGCCCTGACCTAAACCCAATGGAGCATCTCTGGAGAGACCTGAAAATGGCTGTTCACCAACGTTCACCATCCAACCTGACGAAACTGAAGAGGATCTGCAAGGAAGAATGGCAGAGGATCCCCAAATCCCAGGTGTGAAAAATCTTGTTGCATCATTCCCAAGAAGACTCATGGCTGTACTAGTTCAAAAGGGTGCTTCTACTCAATACTGAGCAAAGGGTCTGAATACTGATGACCATGTGATATTTCAGTTTTTCTTTTTTAATAAATTTGCAAAAATGTCTACATTTGTTTTTTTTTCAGTCAAGATGTGGTGCAGAGTGTATATTAAAGTGAAAAAATAAACTTTTTTGAATTTACCAAATGGCTGCATGAAACAAAAAGTGAAAAATTTAAAGGGGCCTGAATACTTTCCGTACGCACTGTATATGTGCAGCTTCCTAATATACTTAGGCCCCGATTCATCAACGGTTTTACACTAGAGTTCTGGTGTAACAAGCTTTTAAAAGTTTAAAAAATGTTGATGCAACGAGAGGCTGCACTAAAATTTTGCAACTTTTGGCAGTCTCACACCATTTTTGCTCAGCTCCGACAAAGTGTGCAGAACGTTGACAAGTCAACCACCACTCGTCAAATTTATGACAAGTGGCAGTGTTCCTTACACCACAAATCTTACTCCAGTCCCCAAGTAGAGTAAGATTTGTGACAAGGTGCAGACAAAAAAGTACACCACTTTTCAGATGTGCCAGATTTATTTTAAGAGGCATGCGTTTCTTAATGAATCAAGATCATCTGTTTCCAGCACATGTCTCATTCAGGACCAACATGAAAAACACTGTTCTTAATGAATTAGGGTATTTGTACTTTAATTCAACATTTTCCACATCTCCGCTTACTGTTGCTGAATTGGAGAGCCCCATAACCATGCAGCAGCAGAAGCAAATATCCAGTTCTGATATTTACCATCATGGTTCAGCTTAGCTGTAATGTGGGATCCAGAGTGCAGGTGGTTTACAGTCCAGAGCGGGTAGATGTAGCAGACTCTCACATGTGAAGGCTGATTGTAAGCATCTGTATTTAGAAGGAATATTTCCATCTTCCAACAGCAGACATGTTGAAAAAGAAAGTTTCTATAAAGACTGTCTTTGATACTTGTCTATAATATCAACAATCACCATAATTTATGGACCAAGTACCGTATTTTCCGGCGTATAAGACGACTTTTTAACCCCTCAAAATCTTCTTAATAGTCGGGGGTCGTCTTATACGCCGGGTACAGATAAAATGTGCATATGGTGGGTGGGGGGGGAGTGGTCCCGATAACTAAGACAGGGGGCGTCTCACAGTAAAGTGTGAGTGGAGTATATCCCCCTATTACCTCATTGCGGCAGCGTGGGGGTCTCTGTGCTGGGAGCGGCAGCTCCTCTTCGTGCCGTGGGTGCTCTGTGCTGTGGGGCGGCGGCGCATCTTCGTGCCGTGGGTGCTGTGGGGCGGCGGCGGCGACGCATCTTCTTGCAGCGTCGGGGCTTCTCCGGCATCTCCTCCAGGCCCGGAGGCACCGCCAGCCCCATTGCTTTGATGCGGTGGCCTCTGGGAAAATGGCCGCTGCTCAGATTCAGATCTCGTCTCCCGAGGTCTCAGGAGACGAGATCTGAATCTGAGCATGCGCCGCCCTCAGCGGCCATTTTCCCGGAGGCCACCGCATCGCAGCCTCTGGGAAAATGGCCGCTGCTCAGATTCAGATCTCGTCTCCCGAGATATCGGGAGACGAGATCTGAATCTGAGCAGCGGCCATTTTCCCGGAGGCCACCGCATCACAGCAATGGGGCTGCCAGACTGCCTCCGGGCCTGGAGGAGATGCCGGAGAAGCCCCGACGCTGCAAGAAGATGCGCCGCCGCCCCACAGCACAGAGCACCCACGGCACAGAGCACCCACGGCACGAAGAGGAGCTGCCGCTCCCAGCACAGAGACCCCCACGCTGCCGCATTGAGGTAATAGGGGGATATACTCCACTCACACTTTAATGTGAGACGCCCCCTGTCTTAGTCATCGGGACCACTCCCCACGCCAAAAGGCACATATTCACCGGCCCTATAAGATGACATACGGTGTATAAGAAGACGCCTGACTTTTAAGAAGATTTTATATTTTAACTGGAAAAGTTGGGGGGTCGTCTTATACGCCCAGTCGTCTTATATGCCGGAAAATACGGTAATACTAGGATTGTACTAAGCACTATGTAAAAGAAATTAAGTGTTTAAAACGTACAGATCCAGACCCATGAAAAGGCAACAGACCAGACCACATGGCCCCGAAAGAAAAAACCTACACTTACATAATGAGTAAGATAATGACACAACACATTCACAAACCTCTTACTTCCAGGGATATAGTACTCAATGTGACTGTGGACCTCTACAAAAACGTAAAAATGACATTTAAATAGTATCTTTGCCCCTCAAGATTGCACTTAATTTTCAACAATGTATCTGAGATGTGTTGGCGTTGGCGCTGTGGAACAGCGGGACAGAGGGACAACATCTCACATTTGGTGGCATTGCCCTAGAATTCAGCCTTTTTGGAGTACAGATTTTCAGGTTAGAATCTCTCTTAGACAGTGCCAAAAACTCCCAAAATTGCCCTACTTTCCATTTTCCCAGGATCTATTAAGGCTTAGAAAAATATACCATAAAAGAAGATGTGGATTTCATATGCGCTGCTGATTCCAAAAAAGATCTGAAGACGTGTTTTGAAGAATCGTGGTTTATTGTCAACGTGTTTCAAAGTCAAACTGACTCCTTCCTCAGATCAGCCACCTGTACTTGTAGTATATCCTTCACACATCCATGGATGATGCAGAAGCTGACAATTGTGCAATAATAGTGGTGGTGTCACACACTCACAGCCGTATCAGGTGAGCAATTTACCATTACTCACCAACTATTACTTGGATAAGACCCTATTGCGCTTTGCAATCCCTTTCAAGGCTTAGCAAAAACATTTTGAGAAACCGTCTTATGGCTGCCAGGAAACTTATCCCATTGTCATTTCTCTATTGGATGGAAAAGCTATAGGCTGAGAACCCCTGGTGATTATGATCATCCGTGGAAGAAATTTAAAGATTCTGATAATTTTCATATTCTTAAAGAGGTATTCCCAACTCCAAGATTCTAACCCAATATGTAATAGGTGTAATAATAATATGAAAAAGAAAAAAAAATAATATTAATATTAGCAAATACCTCCAATTAGAAATGTAGTATAGGTTTTCTGATTTCGCCATCTCTCTTTCCTCATGTGCAGGTCCTGCAGTTCCTGCACATGAGGAAAGAGACATAGTGAATCAGAAAAACTATACATTTCTAATTGATGGTATCTGCTAATATTAATAATATTATTACACCTATTACATATCGGGATAGGATCTTGAAGATCGGAATACCCCTATACGATAAGATTTTATGTGTGCTATTGTGGCCCCGACCCCTTTTTTTTCTTCTTCTTCCCTTCTTCTTCCATTCTGCCTTCTTTCTCTCTTTTCCTCTTTCTTAATATTCTGACTCATGGATATGTAGAACGCAGTGGTGCCTGGATAGACCTATTCTTTTGGGCGCTTCCGTATTGACCTGTACTCACGTTCATACCGATTTATCAGATAGCTTAACTCAGCCACGTTCTCATGTAAGAAGACTCCAGGAAAAGAGGATTGCTTTAACCGAAATTCTTGTATTATGATGAAAGTAGCAGGTAAAAAGGAATATTCAACAGAGGACATGTAGAAGATGCATACAGATATGGTGATGATGACAAAATGGAGAATAAGGGCGTGAACAAACATACATCACAGGACTACAGTGAGAGAGTTGGGACAAAATAAAGGGAAAGGCAAACTTCTGCCTAGAAAGAAAGGATGGAACACAAACAATGCAAACATTAAATGATTTCTCAAGTCGTGGGACATGACACTCCCCGTCTGAAATCCTTGGATTTCACGATGTCCGTAATTTTTCGAAGTCGTTCGAACCTGAAAAAACAAGAGGAAGAAAACATGCATGCAATAATAAACATAAAAGATTTTTAAGTCCAACTCGTTGTTGTTGACCCGTAGATCACACCGAAAGATAAGTTCAAGTATATAAAACCCATCTTCAGATTGAGGAAGCCGCAAACATGCAAACTCTTCCACCAACCCAGAATCCAATGGGAATGTTAAGGGTTCAATCCAATGGAAAATGTCAACATTCAATAAACTGAGGAATGAGGAGGAATGCTCCCCGCCGTGAACAACGTCCAGTAGCATGTTCAGTTCATGTGATGTCCTCCTTTCGTAGAAGCAACACGAGTTCAGTGACCGGGCGGAAGAAGGTTCGGGTAGAGCCCCCTTTTGTCACCTTAACTTCTATCTTACGAGTCTTTCCGTCCTCACTGGGTAGGACCTTGGTGATAAGTCCCATTGGCCAGTCATTACGATGAGCCTCTGTATCCTTTAAGAGAACAAGGTCTCCTTCTTGGAGATTGGGTCTGGGCGTCTGCCATTTGTGACGGTTTTGAAGCAAGTGTAAATATTTGGTCTTCCATCGATGCCAAAACACGTTAGCCAGGTGTTGTACTTGCCTCCACTGACGTCTGTAAATGTCCTTATTATCGAAGTTCCCAGGCGGAACTGTAGCAGCTCCAATCTTCTGTGTGAGAAGTGTGGCTGGAGAAACATCAGAACCCAAGTTGAGGTCCTTTAGGTTTGTGGCGTGGTCCTCAGATGGAAACGCGTTCATTACGTCTTGTACAACTTCAGCAATTTCTACTGCCAATACCGCAGCGCAAAGCTCGAGTCTGGGTACAGAGTGTGCAGGCTTTGGAGTTAACTTGGCTTTACCCAGGATGAAACCACAGTGTACCTTGTTAGCTCCTAAGGTCATCAGATAAGCTACTGCGGCTATGGCTTCTGTAGATGCGTCAGAGAAAATATGAACTTCTCTTCTGATTGCAGTCAAAGGTGATCTTGGAGAATAACAACGTGGGACTTGGAGTTGCTCTAAGAACTTCAGAGACTTCTTCCACGCCTCCCACCTTTGCTGTTTCTGAGTTGGGAGCGGGGTGTCCCAATCCGTGTTCTCGGCCGTAAGCTGTCTTAACAGTATCTTGCCTTGAATAGTGATGGGTGCTACGAACCCGAGAGGATCATAGATGCTATTTATGACAGATAGGACTCCTCGTTTGGTAAAGGGTTTGTCATAGGGTGACACTTGGAAAGTGAAGGTGTCCCGTTTGATATCCCACAGTAGACCAAGGCTGCGCTGTGTTGGAGGAACATCGGAACCCAAGTTGAGGTCCTTTAGGTTTGTGGCATGGTCCTCAGATGGAAACGCGTTCATTACCTCTTGACTGTTAGAGATAATCTTGTGGAGTCTGAGGTTTGATGTGGATAGCATTTCCTGTGTTCTGGAGAGTAGGTCAATTGCATCTTCGCTTGTGGGCAAGGACTTGAGCCCATCGTCCACGTAGAAGTTCTTCTCTACAAATTGCCGAGCATCGGAACCGTACTCTCTCTCACCTTCCTGGGCTGTCCGTCTCAGTCCATAGATCGCCACAGCAGGTGAGGGACTGTTGCCGAAGACATGGACCTTCATCCGGTAGTCTATGACCTGATTGTTGACGTTGTTGTCCTTGTGCCATAGGAACCTAAGATAGTTTCTGTTGTCTTCTTTCACAATGAAGCAATGAAACATCTGCTGAATGTCGGCCATTATGGCAACAGGTTCTTGTCTGAAGCGGATCAATACTCCAAGGAGGCTGTTGTTCAGGTTGGGCCCAGTTAGGAGCAGGTTATTGAGAGAGAGGCCTTCAAACTGAGCACTGGAGTCAAACACCACTCTGATCTGATTAGGCTTGCGAGGGTGATAGACACCAAAGGATGGAAGATACCAACATTCTTCTCCCTCCCTCAGTGGTGGCGCAGGTTCAGCATGATTTCTGTCAAAGATGTTCTGCATAAAGTCAATGAAATGCTTCTCCATCTCTGGTTTCCTCTTTAGGGTACGCTTTAAGGATGAGAACCTTGCAGTTGCTTGCTGCAGGTTGTTCGGCAACCTCACTCTTGGGAAACGAAAGGGTAAAGGAGCTACCCAACTGTTGGAGTCGTCTTGAACAAATTCTTTATCCATAACCTTTATAAATTCTTTATCTTCCCTTGTGGGTGCCAACTTGTTGTCATTACTTGTGGAATCGAACACTGATGACCCGAGGTTTTCTTCCCAGGACTGGAGTGTGTTCATGTTGTTGAAGGATTCCTGTTGCCACTTGGTGTTGCTCACTTTCTCTTTCACCCAGTAGTGATGTGGGCATGGTTGGAAATGGGTGCTGCGACCATTTGACAAAATGTGTGTCTTGTAAGAGGAGATGTTGTTAGGTCTCTTCATCTTGTGTATGCAAACATTGCCTATGATTACCCAGCCTAGATCTAAGCGTTGGGCAAATGGTGCATCGTGTGGTCCATTAATTTGCTGACGCACCTTGTGCAGCCGGAGGATGTCTCTGCCTAGCAGAATCAGGATATCTGCACTGTTGTTGAGGGCTGGTATCTTGTTTGCTATCCCCTTGAGATGTTGGTGATGAAGAGCAGCCTCTGGCGTTGGGATCTCTTCTCGATTGGATGGAATCTGGTTGCACTCGACCAGTGTAGGTAACGGTATCTCGACGGTGTTCTCGAGAGATGTCGCTGTAAGACCACTGGCCCTTCTCCCATAAACCTCTGTAACACCACTGCAGGTACCTAAGGTGTAAGGGTAGGCATTTCCCTTTAAGTTAAACATATCAAAGAGTTCTGACCTTGCAAGTGATCGGTTGCTCTGATCATCCAGAAGGACGTACACCTTCACGGCTTTCTCTGGGTGACCGTTGGGATATACGTTCACCAGGCAAATCTTCGCACAGGACTTGTCCCAGAGGTCTTCTCCGCAGACTTCTGTGCATGAAGAAGATATTGTGGTATGGCTTGCAGTTTGAGCTGCGTCCTCCCCGCCATGGCTCGTGGTGGGGGAAGGAGTAAGTGTAGAGTCAGGACGGAATGGGTGGAGTGCTTGTACGTGGTCCTCACTGTCACACTCCATGCACTTAATTGTAGTTTTACAGTCTTTAGCAAGGTGTTCAGTAGAAGCACAACATCTGTAGCATACCCCGAACCTCTTTAGAAGCTCCTTGCGTTCCTGGAGCGGTTTCTTCCTGAAGCCGATGCACTTTTTTAAGGGATGTGGCTTCTTGTGGATGGGACATTCACGATTTGGGTTCTCTATCTTTTCACCTTTGTTACTCTTGTCTGGGGCTGGTGTTGGTAAGGGAAGAATATCCGTCTTCTTCACTGACACTGGACCTCTGCGGTTTCTGTCGTTCGAGCGTGCGCTGACGTATTTAGAAGGAGGTGAAGCTGGGCCACTGGATTCTTGGTAAGAAAAGCTTGGGTCGTTCTTGCGCTCTGCCACGTCTTTTATAAACTCACAGAAGTAGGAGAATGGAGGAAATGACACTTGATGGTCTTTCTTGTATTTTGACCCTAGTGTAGTCCACCTTTCTTGCACGTTGTACGGTAGCTTGGAGATAATGGGATTTACTCCACGAGCAGTGTCCAGGTAGCTGAGGCCAGGTAGGTGGGTGTCTGCCTTGGCCAGCTGGAGCTCTAACAGCAAGTCACTGAGCTCTAGGAACTTTGAACTGTCCTTGCTTGCTATCTTTGGAAAACTCTGTAGACGCTTGAACAGTGCATCCTCTATGGCTTCTGGACTGCCAAAGTTTTTCTCTAGTCTTTCCCATGCAGCCATGAGACCAGCCATTGGATTACTGATATGTACAGACCTGAGTCTCTTGACACGCTCTGTGGATTGTGGTCCTAGCCATCTGATTAGCAGGTCCAGCTCTTCGGCAGCAGTGATGCCGAGGTCACTAGTTACGGTTCTAAAGGCATTTTTCCAACCTCTGTAATTTTCAGGTTAGTCGTCAAACCTTGTGAGACCGGTTTTAGTAAGTTCGCGGCGAATCATGTACCTTGCGAAGTCAGACATGTCTGTTCTTTCTGACTTAGGATGCACGAATGTGGGCTGAGCGGTGTTGTACATAGGAGTGGAGACGTCTTGGCCTTGAAACGTGGGTAAGTATGGAGTGGCATATGCATTTAGTCCAGCAACCGGTTTGGTGGGTATAGTCTCTGCTACATGCGGAGCTGGCACTATGCGGTTGTCGAGAGTATAATGACCTGCCGGTATATTGGGTTGCGTGTAGATAATAGCCTGTGGAGTTTGATGAGATGCAGGGTCTTGGCGCATACCGGAATACGAAGGAAGTTCAAGTTCGGGAGCATTGTACTGACCTTGAGTGTAGGGTTCTGTAAGTGGATAGGCATCCTGGTGCCCTGGAGAAGCATGAACGCCATCAGGAGTGTTAGTGATGATCTGCGGTTCGCCATTTTGGCTTAGCACGTAGTCTCTTGTGCGTTCAATAGGGTCCTCTGCCTCCACTTCACACAAACTGATGCTGTCTCTTTGACTCCCACTGATAGCTCGCTCCAGGATCCTTAACTCCGCCATGGCTGTTGCGTGCTCACATTCCTTCTCCAGAGCTTCCTTGCGTGCTGCATCCGCATCCATGTCTGCTCTCCTTTGTGCTGCATCCATTTCTGCTCTCTTTTGTGCTGCATCCATTTCTGCTCTCTTTTGTGCTGTGGCTGCGTCCATATCTGCTCTCCTTTGCGCAAAGGCTGCTTGTATCTTAGACGTTTCTGCCTTAGCACGTGCCCTTATAAGCTGCTGGCTGAGAGTGGAATATTTTGATGAACTTGACCTAGATGAGCGTTTTGAGTGCTTAGACGATTTGGATGAGCGAGATGATGCATCTGGTGTCCGTGCAATTTTAGCCTCTATCTTTGTCTTAATGTCGCGTACGGTGTAGTCCCTTTCAGAATTAAGTTGCTGGAAACTTTGCAATTCTTTTAAAGTCTCTGGCAGATTCAGTTTTTTCAGGAGAGTAATGTATTGGTCAGTCTTCTCCATATACCTTTGGTATGCTGTGCATAATTGTTCTAGGACTCCCTCTAGTGGTAACTCATGAGAAGCAGGCCTTGATACAGTGTCTATGTGACTCAGCACTTTCTCCCATAGTGAAGACACATCACGATATACAACACCTTTTTCAGTCTCTAAATTCTCCATGACTTTCCATGTAGGTTTAACTGTACGTTTTCCCCTTTCACTAGCTGGTGGATGGGGATCTAGGTCTCTTTCCTGTGTCTGTAAGTCTGGTAGGGACATTGTATTCCTTGCTTCAGACATGATTTGCTTGCAGGCAGGAAGAGTGGATGATGAGGGTTATACTTCTCACTGTTTATCTGCAGTGTGTGCTTCTATGCACGCTGGGGTCTGGCTGGGAACTGGGTTACTGTGTATCTGGGAAATGTCCTTTTCCACTGAGGTTCAGCACAGACCTTGAGTTACTGTCTCTGAAGGCAGGATATTCCTTTTTACTATTCTGACTCATGGGTATGTAGAACGCAGTGGTGCCTGGATAGACCTATTCTTTTGGGCGCTTCCGTATTGACCTGTACTCACGTTCATACCGATTTATCAGATAGCTTAACTCAGCCACGTTCTCATGTAAGAAGACTCCAGGAAAAGAGGATTGCTTTAACCGAAATTCTTGTATTATGATGAAAGTAGCAGGTAAAAAGGAATATTCAACAGAGGACATGTAGAAGATGCATACAGATATGGTGATGATGACAAAATGGAGAATAAGGGCGTGAACAAACATACATCACAGGACTACAGTGAGAGAGTTGGGACAAAATAAAGGGAAAGGCAAACTTCTGCCTAGAAAGAAAGGATGGAACACAAACAATGCAAACATTAAATGATTTCTCAAGTCGTGGGACATGACACTTAACTTCCATTGTCTTCCCCTCTTCTTTTCTTATTTTTCAGGTTTAGACATGCAACAACCTTTGTACAAATTATTGGATTTGCAACTGTACTGGGACATAATCTATGTTCTTGTTTTATTGTGTGTAGATTTTAATTGTCCCGCGTGACCAATAAATGTTTGTTTATGTTTTCAAAAACTTAATAAAAATCAATTCAGCATACATTTTGGATATTTATTGAGTAGAATAACAAATTAATGTAAAATGTATGGACTTTCAAAAATTAAATTGGTTCCCCATCTCATAAAGCAATAGGACATCGCTATACCATCACTTTGTCGGAGCTGTACAACTCAATGGTTGATATCGCCATTGTGTAGGTAAAGTTTAGATGGAAATATGGCGCTACATAAATATTATGTCCCAGAGGTCGACCCCCGATGTTCATAAAGCGATGGCATCTCCTTGTGATTTATTATCATTACTTTCTGAGATGGCAAAACCACTAATATGTCAAAAACTAGTATTAATATGTGAACTTCACAACAATAAAACCTGATATAATGGAATAGTGCATGTGCAGGAGGTGGCTATATATTGTTTTTATATTTTATGAGGCCCTGAACTGATAAAGCGGGAATTGTCCAGTAGTGGACCACCCCTTTAAGGAGGTCATCCAGCACCACTCACTTCTACATTAGGAAGTGAAAATTAGTGCTAATGTGGTATCTGTCAGCAGCCGGGCAAGTACCCTGCACCTGCACAAGTGATTAGAATTAGACGCATGCACAATATAGAAGGATGCCGACAGATGTCAAATCAGCACTGTTTCTCACCTGAAGAGGCGCAGGTGAGAGGCGCAGGAGAATCCCTTTAAATTTTTTCCAATAACATTGTCTAGGTGATGGCGCGGGCTAATTCCTTTCTGGATGCCTAGGGTCATACTAATACTCTACAAACGTCTGACAATATTCTACTCATATAAGTTGCCCCTCTGTGTAGATGTTCTAATGACAGCACCTTTACCGCCTATGATCGTCTAATGTGGTCTAGTGTATGTTAGAACATGGTCGTTTCTGTAATCTACATGCACAGGGCCTCTGGAGCCGAATCTGTGCCCTGTACATACATACAACATCACGGCGAAACACGGAGCTAAACAGGGCGCAGAAAATCATCAGGTAGCCACATGGAGAGGTCTTGATAGCCACATGCTCTTATTTCTTGGGAGCAATATATCTTCCATGGTTTCTAAAAGAAATAAGTTGAAGGGATTTTGTCAGAATTTATTTGGTCATATTGTGCTTTGGAAGATAATGTCATCCACACATTTACTTATACAATCCGACTGAAAAAAAAGTTGAAATTCATATGCAAATGAGGCTTAAGTGCTATGGAGGTGGCAAAGCACTTCCCAAACTTCTGCCTCCCCGGATCTATTTCCCGCCCATCCCCACCATACTCTCCTGTACAGAGAGCTCACTGGCTATGTAATGAAGGCATCTGAAGCTGCAAAACATCCTTAGGCCGAGTGCTATTTGTCCTCTCTGCTTTTATCCCTACATTGCACATTGGATATCATTAAGCCAAGGATTTTTTATCATCTGATGAGTGCCGTGACTCTACCTCTGTGCTTGGACTACTGTGGACAGCTGGTTACAGGGCACCACCATGCCATTCAGCATCTGCTGCGCTGCACCCCCGAGTTGCTGGTACCAAGGAGTAGTGCCCACCATTTGTCTTGATCCTTTTGCTTCTGAGGATAGGCTTTAGGGTACGGCATCAGGAAAAGAGATTTATTTCCAGAAATTGGCGTAAAATATAGTGCACATTTATGCCTCATGGCAGACATAGATTTTGATGCAAGACACGACAAATTTGATAAAAGTTTTGAGCTTTTTTGGGCATCTTACTCCAGGGTAAATGAGTTAAAAAATGTTTTCCAGAAATAATTTTTCCTCTCCCCATCAGCTTTCACTACGATAAAATAATAAAGTCAGGCGCTATTTTACTCCGTCCGGGAGCAGCACTGCATCTCCACTGCTGCATCGGGCATAGCTGAAAGGCTACAAGTGATGTAATGATGAAAGCACACGGGACCAATACAGCCAGTTACTGGGCTAAGTGGCTCTGTGGATGTAGACAACAAGGGCTGTTAAGTGCAGATGTCACTGCTGCAGTCAGTCACAGAAGACTGGTGCAGGGGTACAGTTATTATTTTAACACTTACTGGAAGCTGATGGAAATGGAAAAGTTTTTACTGGAAAACTTCTTTAACAGTGACATTTAGAAATGCCAGTATACAACCCCTGGCAAAAATTATGGAATCACCGGCCTTGGAGGATGTTCATTCAGTTGTTTAATTTTGTAGAAAAAAAGCAGATCACAGACATGGCACAAAACTAAAGTCATTTCAAATGGCAACTTTCTGGCTTTAAGAAACACTAAAAGAAATCAAGAACAAAAAATGTGGTAGTCAGTAATGGTTACTTTTTTTAACCAACCATAGGGTAAAAATTATGGAGTCATGAAAAACAAACAAGCAAAAAAAACACTCCAAAACATCACTAGTATTTTGTTGCACCACCTCTGGCTTTTATAACAGCTTAACAGCACTTTAGGCTTTTTACTTCTGGCTTTTAGGGAGTGTGGTGTGTATGCCATACTATTCATTTACTGAGTGACATGTCTTTTGACAATTACCATATACCTTAGCCATTTACATATGGTTTTTATGAGACCTTTTTCCTACAGTATATTCAGACATGTGTGGTTATTTAACTTAATATTTTGATTGGGAATTTTTTTGGTCTACCAGTATGTTTGCCTTTAACAACCTTCCCATGTTGTTTGTATTTGGTCCAGATTTTAGACACAGCTGACTGTGAACAACCAACATCTTTTGCAACATTGCGTGATGATTTACCCTCTTTTAAGAGTTTGATAATCCTCTCCTTTGTTTCAATTGACATCTCTCCTGCTGGAGCCATGATTCATGTCAGTCCACTTGGTGCAACAGCTCTCCAAGGTGTGATCACTCCTTTTTAGATGCAAACTAACGAGCAGATCTAATTTGATGCAGGTGTTAGTTTTGGGAATTAAAATTTACAGGGTGATTCCACAATTTTTTCTTTCTTCTATGCTTGGTTAAAAAAAGTAACCATTACTGACTACCACATTTTTTGTTCTTGATTTCTTTTAGTGTTTCTTAAAGCCAGAAAGTTGCCATTTGAAATGACTTTAGTTTTATGCCATGTCTGTGATCTGCTTTCTTTCTACAAAATTAAACAACTGAATGAACATCCTCCAAGGCCGGTGATTCCATAATTTTTGCCAGGGGTTGTAAGTAACGCTCCCTCAGAGTCTATATATGAGCTTTACATTTATTTTTTCCAATGTTAACTTGTATTTTTACATGTAAATGCAAATCACACATTGTAACACAACTGTGAATGTTTGCACAACTTTTAAAAAGTGACAAGAATTTTCTTTTGGGTATACTGATCAGCTACTGGTATGCAGTAACTCAGGAGCTGGCTTATGTGGCTGTCCTAGGGGATGTTTACATCTACTTTCAAACCACCTCCCAATTAATGGGAAAAGTACACGTTCCACTATGGAACTGATATTCGTGTAGTAGAAGACAACAGTCACCTATTGTTGCGATTTAAGTGCAGGCTTTATGGATTGAGCTATGGAGGCTAAAATCTGCACCAAATCTACAATGAAATATGCAGGTAAACTTGTAGATTTGTGATGTGGATTTTCCTTAAAGTGGTATCTGGGACCAAAAAACAAAAATGTTTCTAAGCACTAACAGGCAGATAATTGCTCCTTACCTGCCTGTTGTGCACGGAGCCGTTGTCCCTGGCACAGATCAGTCACAGACACTCCTGCCGGGGATTCTGCTGCCTCTGCTGATGTCACGTCTACAGACTGGAGGCTTCTTTCCCAGTCTGCTGTGCAGCCGGGGTGGGACTTCCAAGGTCAATCTGATTGACAGCCAGATCCTCACTGCCTAACTGGATGATCCGGCTGTCAGACTCAGAATGACGTCAGAAGTCCCGCCCGGTCACGTCAGCAGATGCAGCTGAATCCCCAGCAGGAGCGTCTGTGCCTGCTGTGTGCCGGGGACGAACAGCGCCGTGCACAACAGGCAGGTAGGTTGCAATTTCCTGCCTGTTAGTGCTTAGGTACATTTTTTTGTAATGTCCCATATATCCTTTAAAGAGAATCTGTCAGCAAGTTTTTATTCCAGCGATATGTCACTTAGTTTACTGGGTGCAGCAGTTGTGATAGAAGGCTGAGCTGTATATAAACCGATTCACATGACTGACTGGCATAATTCTCTGCACAACGAATATTGATAGAATGCTGCAAATTAGTGGTGGGGTCGGAGTTACACAGGAGGCACAAGACATCTAGTCCTGTAGTGATAATCTCCTGCTGATAAAACATTGATATTATTGAAACAGAAAAGCACAGCCTAGTAAGTGACACATTGCTGGAATCATAAAATGAAAAAGCAAATGGATAGTTCTGCGCTGCCAAGAAAGAATGAAGGATTCATTCCTTTTAATATTGCTACCCAGATAAGACCCTATTTTGTGCTTTGGCTCTTTCCAGTGCCTCCTTTAGTATTTACATTGCTGGAATCGGTGTCTCTGCCCCTTTATCATGCAGATGTCACAACACAAGAGTAAAACCATACTGGCAGATTAATTTTAAAATCCATATTGGATATTTCTGCCTCTAGATTTTGTTGTGTGTTCATAACCTAAGTCCAGTTTACTTTACAATTCCTTTGTAGTCAGCCGGGCACCTTAGATATACACTGCACTAAGCATTTCCTTAATGCAAACTGTTACGCACATACTGAATGCTAGCACACATGTGTGGTGTCATGAGGTTTTCAATATATGGTGTGGAAATTTCCACCTCAGATCTGTCCCAAAATGCACATTGAAATCTGAATGTACTACATGCAAATTTTGTGATGGATTTTTCTACAGATTTCGTCTTACCGTATTACCAAGCATTTCATATTGTGAGATACGTGGTGACAATCCACACAAGAATAAGCATGCTGCAGATTTGTAAATCCCCAGCATTGCTCATATTTTCAAACATGAAAAGACTGACAGTCACTTCCAAACAGAAAACAGGTGTGAACAGGTGCATTCTAAGAGTAGCCATCTGCTTACATAACTAACAAAGTTGGACTCTGTAGCGATAGAGCATGAATATATCAAATATATGAAATTTGAATTGCATTACTGCTCCAGAAAATAGGAAAAAAACAAGAAACTTAGCACATAATTTGGCCAATTCATGCGTGTCCAGCAGCAAAGGTAAGGTGATCTTCATTGCTGGGAACCTATCCTAATGTGAATTATTTATATACATAGGCGCTCTGAGTGAGAATTCCACCCATCAGCCCGTGGCGGTTTTAATTATAGCAGGATCCTACCTACCCATACAAATGTAGGCATCAACCTAGGAGAGGATTCACATTAGTCAGGTTCCCAGCAATTTAGATCACCTTGTCGCGGCTGCTAGGCACGCATGAATTGAACAAATTATGTGCTAAGTATCTTCATTTTTCCTATGTTCTAGAGGAGGAATGCAATTCATATTTCCTATATTTCATGTTTAGGCTGCTTTCACACTAGCGTCGGCACGGAGCCGTTGCTATGCGTCGGCCCGACGTGCCAACGTGCGTTGTGAAAGAAATGCCCGATGTGGGCAGCGGAAGCAGTCTTACGAAGCTTCCGCTGCCCCATTGTAGGGTCCGGGGAGGAGGGGGCGGAGTTTCGGCCACGCATGCGCGGTCGAAAATGGAGGACTCGACGCACAAAAAAAGTTACATGTAACTTTTTTGTGCCGAAGGTCCGCCAAAACACGACGCAACGTCGCACGGCGGTTGCGACGTGTGGCCATACGTCACAATGCGTCGCTAATGTTAGTCTATGGGGAAAAAACGCATCGTGCGGGCAACTTTGCAGGATGCGTTTTTTCTCCTAAACGACGCATTGCGACGTACAGCCAACAACGCTAGTGTGAAAGTAGCCTTACATGCTATAGCGCTACAGAGAGCAACTTATTTGTGAGTTGCTCATATTCTCAGGCACATTTCATCTGCATTGAAAACCTCACTCACTTACATTGTACTGTAAATTGGTGTAGGTCTGCTGGGCAGAGTCCACAGCAAAAATCCACAGCAAATCCTGAAGGGGTAAATACGTGCCAAGTAAAAAAGTTTCATTGATAGTATGGAAATAATGAATTCAAGTTTTCCTTCTTGTATATGTAATACTGTACACTGTAATTCCTTTTGCATTTTACAAGCATGACAAGGACAATTTACCTCACTTGTAGAATTTAATTTCAGTATCAACACAGTCATAGAAAAGGTCCACTACTACAGCAGGGTCTAGTGGATTTGAGCTACTGAGTAAATCTTCCATAGCATCCAAGCCTTGTTTCTCCAGATCTAATAATATGGTAAGAAGTTGGTCTCCTTCCTCCTACACAGAAATAGTAAAGAAGAAAAGTGTTATCTTGTTACAGGGAATCTGTGTTTGCTGCCCCATCTATGAGCGGCATGATGTAGGGCAGAGACCCTAATGCAGTTTTTGATAAAATCACTGATTATTCTGACGCAGATCTACCAATTCTCTGAACCCCGCCCACACCACTGATTGGCAGCTTTCCGTGTACACTGTGGTGGGGGCGGGGTTAGGCACAGCTCATGAATATGGAGGACTACCTGTCAGCAGGATTACTAGTCCTTTAGTGATAATCTACTGCTAAAACTGTGATTTTATCAAAAGAACTGCAAGCAGCTCAGTAATTGACACATCACCGGAATCAGACCTTCTGTCTCTATATTATGCTGCTCTCAGATTGGGTAGCACAATCTTGTGACAGATTCCCTTCCTTTAAAGGGAATCTCCAGCAGTCAGATGAAATCACCCCTATAACCCACAAACCTAGGCCACATTATAACTCTCCAACACCATCTCTAACCTGCTTTTAGAATAGAATAATCAAGCTCATGCCCGCCATCCTAACCGCAGGTAACCACATGCCCCACTAATCCCTATCAGAGCATCATGTAGTCAGATAAAGCCAGATAACAGCTACAAGAACTACTGCTTCTCTGCACTGTCTTCATAAGTCATATCTGACCTAGCAAACAAATGTGTATGTCCTTTCTCTTGGCTTTCCTCTTAAACTCCAAAAGTATGCTGCACGGTTAGTTTCTTTCCTGTAAAGGTGGTCCTTGTCTGTGTGAGTTTTAGATGGGACAGGCACTGGCCTAAACAATAAGAATCGCTGTACAGTACTGCAGAACATGTTGGTGATATAAAAGCAGCTTTACATCTTGTATAGGTAACAGAAAGCAGCCTCAAGGACACTCAGTATGTACGACATATTGTGACCTTTTATTTTTCAAAAACCTCTAGTAGACCAATGACACCAGACATTGTGATTCCAGTTGTGAAATTCAAAGACTTAAAAAAAAAAAAGAAACTCTGTACAGCTGGGTACAAATGAACATTTTACTTTTCTTTTATTATATTTAACACTATACATTATATTTTCAAAATAAAGACTTCTAGCTAAAGATTAGATAGCTGTTCGACTGATAGGTATCTCTCCTGACTTCCCCGTACACAGGGACGCACAGCTTGGCCTTGAGCTCCTTAGTTCTGTATGAGACTCCTCACCAAGGCCAAGGATAGTCCCCTGTAATTCAGGATAGAAATGACCACCCCTCCGAGAGACATCATCATCTGTCGGAGATAGTCAGTAGACCCCATACACATTAGACTGTTAGACAATCCCGACGATATCAGCTGGCTCAGACAACATTAATTCAACAGGTATTCGAGCCGTAAAGTGTAGTTTTTATTTAATAAATAATAGTAAACATAAACGTAAGAAAACTTTATCATATATCTTATCAGAGAAATGTGCTTCTTTCTCAGTCAGGGATGATCAATCATTTTCAGAAGTCTCAATTCACAGGTGAAATCTGTATTCAATGAAGACAGAGTGTTACATCATTGCTAGAGAATCATTATCAGTAGAACCTGCCATCGCCTATGTAGAATGGGAGGGAGAAGAGGAGGGAGAAGCCCTGCCTCTATTGCTCCCTCCAACATACAATCCTATCAGAATACACAGAATATTACAGTGGCATGTAAAAGTTTGGGCACCCCTGGTCAAATTTACTGTCATTTCAACAGTTAAAAATGAAATAATCTCTAAAAGGCCTAAAGTTAAATATATATGTTTTTATCTTTTGCATTTTAAAAATTACAAAAAGGAAAAATGGGACGATGCAAAAGTTTGGCCACTCATGGAGATTTGTGTGCTCAGATAACTTTGACCAAGGTTTCAGACTTTAATTAGCCTGCTAGGGTTATGGCTTGTTCACTATCATCGTTAGGAAAGGCCAGCTGATTTAAATTTCCCAGCTTTATAAAAACCAAGAGTATGCAAAAGAACATCTAAACAAGCCTGATGCATTTTGGAAACAAGTCCTGTGGACCGATGAGGCTAAAATAGAACTCTTTGGCCACAAAGATCAAAGGGAACGTGTGGAGAAAAAGGGCACAGAATTTCAGGAAAAGAACATCTTGCCAACCGTTAAGCATGGGGGTGAATCAATCAAGATTTGGGGTTGTGTTGCAGCTAATGGCACAGGGAACATTTCACGGGTAGAGGGAAGAATGTGTTCAGTGAAATTTCAACAAATTCTTGATGCAAATGCAGCGCCCCAGAGTCCTGGTCGTTGCAGTACTGTGGCTCCGCCACTAAGGGGGGCTATGGTACGTCTGATGGCACTGAAGGAGTTCATCTGACCAGGTATCACAGATACCAATACATTTCACAGTCTGGCCTCCAGGGGGAGCTAAGGGCACTATTCATTAGGCCACTCCTCACAGTCTGGTAAAACTGGGGGTTAGGCAGGAAGTTAGAAGAGAAAGCTGACTGGGTTGGAACCAGGCAACACCTTGTGGCAGGGGGTGTTGTAGGGGAAGATTCAGAGGGGTCCCTGTCAGGGGTGGGATCCTGACAGAGGCCTAGCGAACAGAGAGAACGTTACGGGACCGCGCCTGCACGAAATAGCGGCGGTACCCCAAGAAAGGATAAGAAGCGAAGTTTATTGTGCTGAGTGAGAAACGAGATCAACGCAACAAGGAGAATACCAGTAGGAGTCATGCTGTAAGACGAGGCAACATCCTATTGAGGCGCATAACCGGTGGCCGGAACGCCGAGGAAGTATAGAGCTCCAAGCCAAACTTCAGACCTACGGCAGGACAGTCAGTTACAGGTGGGCTGTCTCACCCAGACCCAGGAAGACACAGGGGGGTAACAACAGGAGTGGGGCGACGCTGGAGTCCCGGAAAAGCTCCGAGCCTCCCCGTCATACGGGTGCGTCCTAACCGTAAGATCAGGGGGACGTAGAGGGAGAACATCAGAATCGAGTTGTGAGGGAACACGAGAAACAGACACAACAGTTGTGGGTACTATCCCGTAAGCACAGCAGGGGAGGACCACAACACACAAGCGCAGGAAGGTAGGCACAGATTTCCACCTGCAAAGGGAACTCTGGAGGTGCCATCGGACCGACCGGACTTGCGCAGCCCTGTTAACCGTATTCCGGATTGAGGACTCAGAAGCCTTCAGTAAAGAGGTAAAGAGACTGCAACCTGGTGTCCTCGTTATTTACTGCACTGCACCTCCACCACCATCCACATCTATTATTGTACGCCCCTCAGCAGGGTCACGGACCGGGTCTAGCCACCGTGACAACCCCAGAGCAGAGACTCAGAAGCCCGGTACCGGGTACCCCTCGGCCCTGCGGCAGTGGGGGCGCTACACAAACTTTACACCATCTGTAAAAAAGCTGAAGTTAAAAAGAGAAATGGCTTCAACAAATGGATAATGATATTAAATACATGTCAAAATTCACAATGGACGCAAGCTGAAGGTTTTACAATGGCCCTCACAGTCCCCTGATCTCAACAACATTGAAAGAAGACACCAGAATCTCACACAACTGGAAGAATTTTCCAAGGAAGAATGGATGGCAATCACTCAAACAAGATTTGAAAGACTCTTGGCTGGCTACAAAAAGCATTTACAAGCTGTGATATTTGCAAATGGGGGTGCTACTAGGTAACATGCAGGCTTCCCAAACTTTTCCATTGGCCCATTTTCCTTTTTGCAATTTTTAAACTATAAAAAATGAAAATATATATACATTTTGCCTAAAATACAAAGGAAATGTGTCATCTTTAACTTTAGCCCTTTTAAAGATCATTTCATCTTCAACTTGCTTAACTGTTCACAATAACAGATATTTTGACCAGGGGTGCCCAAACATTTACATGCCACTCTACTGCAAAGTTTATTATTTTCATGTGTAGTATTGATTTAAGAAGTAAAATTTAAAATGATGGTTACTCTTTAAGAATTAACATAATGAGCTCTGAAAGATGCCACTCACCTTATCTTTATCCATTAAGGAGAGCGCACATTGATGGGCTTCATAGAGCTCATGTTTCCATTGTGAATGATCATGTTCACAAGTATTATCTCTTACACAAGAGGACTGCACCATAGGGACAGCTTTTATATCTTCCACAAAGATAAAGGGTTTAAATATAGACCTAAAAAATAAAACAACCAAGTTATAGCAAGGATAAAAAAAGATAACTGGCCTGCGCCATCCTAACCAATGTGTACACTTATGTCTTCTAGTCAGCATGGTGTAGTTCAGGAACTATACATCATTAACACTTTAAGATTACAACTGGTAGTGCTGTATATCGGTACTATAAAAGTACTACATGGCACCGTTATTGGTTTGTATAGGGCTAATTCTAGTTTCTATATTACTCTATTTAGAAAAAAATGGACCTCGACAAATTCTGATCCAATCGTGTGCAGAATGTATAAAAAAAACATTAGAGACCACAGTATTTTAGAGGTAGTACGGTATATTGTGGCCTCTCTATGGCCAGTATGGCGTTTGTGATCCATGCTAAGTTTAGCCCAAACAAATGCCGCAGCTTCCCATGTGTATGTTTCTGTCTTCAGTCAGAGTATGTCCACACGGCGTTTTTTCAGGTGGATTCCGCCTGAACAAGCGTTTCAAAAAGTGAAAATAATGCAAAGGGACGTCAAAACTATCTTTAAACCGTGAAGTGGTTTAAAGAAGTAGCATAGTTACTCTATAGGCGGCTTCCGCTAAAAAAACCTCAGCATGTGCGCCGGTGTCGTAAAAAGGAGATTTTTGTGTACTCACCGTAAAATCCTTTTCTCCGAGCCAATCATTGGGGGACACAGGACCATGGGGTGTTATGCTGCTGCCACTAGGAGGACACTAAGTAAACACAAAAAGAATAGCTCCTCCCCTGCAGTATACACCCTCCTGCTGGCTCTCAGTGAACCAGTTCGGTAACAAAGCAGTAGGAGCTTAATATTTAACAAGGATGAACTATGTCAAAAACCAAGTTAACTCAACAAAAACCAAAGCCAATAGGCTAACAGGGTGGGTTCTGTGTCCCCCAATGATTGGCTCGGAGAAAAGGATTTTACGGTGAGTACACAAAAATCTCCTTTTCTCCTACGCCTTATTGGGGGGACACAGGACCATGGGACGTCCTAAAGCAGTCCCTGGGTGGGAAACAATTAACTGCAATTGCTACTTGCACCCACAAGTTACAGATGCGGCACAGCCGCCTGCAAAATTCGTCTGCCGACGGTCGCATCTGCCGAGGCCTGAGAGTGAATATGGTAATGTTTTGTAAAGGTATGCAGGCTGGACCAAGTCGCAGCCTTACAAATGTGTGCTGCCGAAGCTTGGTTCCGGATGGCCCAAGACGCACCCACTGACCGAGTGGAGTGAGCCTTAATCCCTGCTGGGACAGGAAGACCTCTGACTCGGTAGGACTCCTGAATAGCCAAACGGATCCATTTGGCTATTGTCGCCTTGGAAGCGGGAAACCCTTTCCTCGGTCCTTCCGGGAGCACGAATAGGGCACCTGACTTGCGGAAAGACGCTGTCCGCGAGATATATCTCCTAAGAGCTCTCACTAAATCCAGTGTGTGAAGGGCCTTCTCGATGCGATGGACTGGTGCCGGACAGAGTGAGGGTAAGACAATCTCCTCATTGAGATGAAAAGAGGATACAACTTTAGCTAGAAAAGATGGGGATGTCCTCAAAACCACCTTATCGTGATGAAAATTCAGGAACGGAACTTGAGAGGACAGAGCCGCCAGCTCAGAGACTCGTCTTATAGAGGTGACCGCAACTAGAAAAGCAACTTTCCATGAAAGAAGAGACAGGGAAACCTCCTGTAGAGGTTCGAAAGGAGTCCGTTGCAAAACTCTGAGGACCAGATTAAGATCCCATGGTTCCAACGGCATCCTACAGGGGGCGCCCGATGGGAGACTCCCTGAATAAACGTCTTGACCTGTAATCTGTTGGCAATCCTGTGTTGGAAGAGAACAGACAGGGCTGAGATCTGTCCCTTGAGAGAACTAAGGGCGAGACCCAAGTCCAAACCCGTTTGTAAGAACTCGAGAATGGAAGGGATGGAAAAATGTAGAGGAGAACGTCCTCGGTCGCTACACCATGAAAAGAAAGTCTTCCAAGTGCGATGATAGATACGCATAGACGTAGGCTTTCTAGCGCTGATCATGGTAGCTATGACTTCTGGAGAGAAACCTGCCTGGGTTAGCACCCAGGTCTCAACGGCCATGCCGTCAAACACAAGGCCTCTGAGTTCTGGTGGTAAAAGGGGCCTTGAGATAGCAGATCTGCGAGAATCGTTAATCGCCAGGGAACGTTGGCAACTATTTGAACTAGTTCCGCGTACCACGCCCGGCGCGGCCAATCTGGCGCAATCAGGATTACCGGTACCCTCTCCGCTCATTTTCTTGATGACACTCGGCAGGAGAGGAAGCGGGGGAAATATGTACGGAAGCCGAAAATGATGCCACGGGAGTACAAGAGCGTCTGCCCCGATGGCTGCCGGATCGTGGGATCGAGCCATGAGGTCGGGAACCTTGGAATTCAGCCGTGAGGCCATCAGATCCACGTCCGGGGTTCCCCAACGACAGCAGATCTGGTGAAAGATCTCCGGATGGAGAGACCACTCCCCGGAGTCGAGGCATTGCCGACTGAGGAAGTCTGCCTCCCAATTGTCCACTCCCCGGATGTGAACCGCAGAGATCATTGAGCGGTTTTCCTCGGCCCATCGGAGGATGTGGCCTACTTCTGACATGGCCGCCCTGCTGTGGGTTCCCCCTTGGTGGTTGATGTTTGCCACTGCAGTGGCATTGTCGGACTGAATCCTGATTGGGCGACCTGCTAGGAAGGGACGAAACTGGAGAAGTGCCAGCCTGATCGCCCGGGTTTCCAAGATGTTGATCGGAAGGTGTGATTCCTGGGGGGACCAGCGGCCCTGAGCAGTGTGATGAAGGAACACCGCTCCCCAGCCTAGAAGACTGGCGTCTGTCGTCACAACCAGCCAGTGTACTGGAAGAAAAGACTTCCCTTGATTCAGGGAGGATTTCAATGTCCACCACCTGAGAGACTGTCTGACTCGCTGGGGAAGGAGGAACCGACGGTCTAGGGAGAACGGGTTCCTGTCCCAAACAGCCAGGAGGGCAAGCTGTAGAGGACGGAGGTGTAGTTGGGCAAATGGAACCGCCTCCATAGCTGCTACCATCCTGCTGAGGACTCTCATACTGAAGCGCAGAGAGTGAGAGTGAGGCTGAGAGAGCTTCTGAGCTTCTCGCTGTAAGACTGAGATCTTTTCCGGGGGAAGAAGAACCAACCCCCGAGACGAGTCGAGTATCATTCCTAGAAAGGAAATTCACTGAGCCGGCACTGGGGAAGATTTTTTGAAGTTTATCTTCCAACACAGGTGAGAAAGGGTATCTATTGTGATGGGCACGGCTTCCATGCAGGAGCGGAAAGAGGGGCCTTTGATGAGGATATCGTCTAAATACGGGAGCGCCACCACTCCTCGGGTCGGTGGCGAGGCCGAAGGGCAGAGCAACGAATTGGAAGTGATCTTCCTGAACTGCGAAGTGAAGAAACCTTTGGTGAGAAGGTAAAACAGGAATGTGGAGGTATGCGTCCTGGATGTCTATAGACACCAGGAACTCACCTTTTTCCATGTAGGCGATGACAGAACAAAGCGATTCCATCTGGAACCGTCGTACCCTGACGAACTTGTTCAGCAGTTTTAGGTCCGGTATGGGCCGTACTGTACCGTCCTTCTTTGGAACAATGAAGATGTTTGAATAAAAACCTTGAAACTTTTCGCTTTGAGGGACCGGAATAATAACTCCGTCTTTTCTCGGAGAGCTTATAGCTTTGAAGAACTCTGATGCCTTTGCCTTTGTAGGAGAAGACAGGAAAAAACGGTTTGGAGGACGAGATAAGAGATCTATCTTGTATCCGGAGGACACTAGATCGCGGACCCACTCGTCGAGAACGACCGAGAGCCACGCGGCACTGAAGGAAAGCAGGCGGCCGCCTACTTTGAGGGTGTCCCCTGGATACCGCAGAGTCATTGTGTGGAAGGTCTGCCCGTTCTGGTGCCTCTGGATCCCGGCTGCCTTGGCCTGCCTCTCCAGGAAGGGGAAGGCTTAAAAGAGGCCTGTGAACCTCTGTCTCCACGTTGTGCCCGGCCGGAACCGAGAGATGTGGAAGTAGAGGACCAGTTTGAGTTATAACGGAAAAATCGGGACCGAGCCTGTGGTTGCAGGTTCCAAAAAGGCCGAGAGGGTCTCTGTTGTGGAAGAAATTTACTCTTCCCTCCAGTGGCGTCAGAAATTAACTGGTCGAGCTTTTCGCCAAAAAGGCGACCGCTCTGATATGGGAGAGAAGTCAATGACTTTTTGGAAGTAGAATCCGCACGCCAGTCCCTGAGCCATAAGGACCTCCGGATGGTGATGGCATTTGCTGCTGCTTGAGAAGCACAGTCAGCGACATCCAGGGATGCGGTCACTACAAAATCTCCAGCTCTGGCTATCTGAGTAGCGAGGTCTGCTATCTCGGGGGGAAGATTGGTATCCAGTACTGCTGAAGACAAGACCTCAGCCCAGTGGGTCATAGCCTTAGCCACCCACGTAGCGGCAAAAGATGGAAAGAGTGCAGCCGCTGAGGCTTCAAAAGTTGAACGCGCCATATTGTCGATCTGACGATCAGTTGGATTTTTAATAGAGGCGCCCTCCGAGGAGGACAAAACAGTTTTCGTAGCCAGGCGCGATACCGGAGGATCTACTGGGGGAGATTGTGACCAATCTTTTCTTAGATCCTGGGCAAAGGGATATTTGGACTCCATGGGCTTCTGCCCTGTGAATCGTTTATCTGGACAGATCCTGTGAGATTCAACAATTTGCTTAAACTCGGGATGAGTGGCGAACACTCTGTGAGCTCTTTTGGTCCTCTTAAAGGACACGGCATGATCCATTTTAGATAAAGGTTCCTCCTCAAGTCTCAAAGCCTTATTCACTGACTCAATTAGAGAGTCGAGAGTCTCCTGATCGTGATGAAATTCCTGATTCAGGGACGTGTCAGAATCATCCTCTGAAACAGGTTCTCTACTAGCCCCGATGGAAGGGGAGTGAGAAATGGAGCTCTCAGAACCCGAAAACCGTTGACGGTCTGGGGATATGGCATGAGTCCTTTTCCTGGAAGAGTGAGAACTCCTTGGCAAGGTACGACCCCTGGAGTACGAGGGGTTCTGACCATCTGAAGCGTCGTCCGTATTAGTGCCCTGGTTAGAGGAAGGGTCTCGGAACGAGTCTAACGCTTTTGCCAGGGATGCCATAGACCGGGAAAGGGAGGTAGCCCACTCAGGGGGACTAGGCTCACTGGGTTCAGTATCAGCAACAGGTGGTTCCTGAGCCGTCACCGGTTCACAAGCTGTGCATAATGCAGTATTGTGAGCCCGGGGTAATGATACCTTACAAGAGGTACATGAGGCGAAAAATACAGAGTGGGTTTTCCCAGACTTTTTGTGAGGCTTTGGTTGAGACATAGTAAAGCCTGGAGGCAAGCGCTTACTAGCAGGGGAAGGGTTAAGCTATGTTTCTGGAGCTTACCCATGGTCCTGTGTCTTGAGTCCCCAGGGGAGGTCCGCAGTGTGATGCCACGGGAGCTATGCACAGGAATCGCTAATCCTGAAGGCTGTGATTGAAAAGGCTGGAGCAGCGCTGCAGCATCAGCCCTGTGGGTGTACCAAGATGGCCGCCGAGATCAGGAAGTGAGAGTGTCTCTCAGAGAACGAGAAGCACCAGAAAGAGTGGGCGGCGGTAACTGCCGGTGGGCGTGGCCAAAACTCCGGCCTGTATGAAAGGGAAAAGTCGGGGGCTAAATTTTAAACCTGCGGTTGCGGCCTGCAGCGCCGCGACCGCTATTAGCGCCATTCTTAAGCCACACTCTCTGAAGAATTGTCACACTGCAGACCACCCATGGACCCGGGCTTTAAGGTGCGGACCTCCCATACCCCGGGGACCAGGACCCCCCAAGCGCCACGGCCCCGCAGTGTACTCACGGTAGATGCAGTGGGCCGATGCTCAATCCACCGTCGCCATAGTCAGGGAGAGGGTGGAGAGCTTCTGCCGCCATGCATCATCCACTATATCAGTGGTGATGCAGAGGGGGGGCTGCACGGACGCCATATATATCATGTCCGGCTATGCACCTGGCTCCAGGAGAGGTAGATGGAGGGCTACTCCATGTGGTCGCCTGCTATGGAGGGGGGGGGGAGATCGGAACGCGAAGGAACCGTCGCCCACAAGATGAGCTCAGGGCTGGCATCCAACGTTGCAGGAAAGGATAAGGGAGGGACGCTCCACGTACTTGCCTGTTGATGGTTCGGGGGAGATCGGAGCCTAGAAAGGATCCGTTGCCCCCATTCGCTCTGTTAAAGGAAAAAATAGAACAAAAAATTAAAAATTAAAATAAAAACGGTGGGGTCTGAAACAGACCCAAGTGCCTCCTACAGACACTAAGCAAGAACTGGTTCACTGAGAGCCAGCAGGAGGGTGTATACTGTAGGGGAGGAGCTATTCTTTCTGTGTTTACTTAGTGTCCTCCTAGTGGCAGCAGCATAACACCCCATGGTCCTGTGACCCCCAATGATTGCCTCGGAGAAAAGGATTTTACGGTGAGTACACAAAAATCTCCTTTTTACGACACCGGCGCACATGCTGAGGTTTTTTTTAGCGGAAGCCGCCTATAGAGTAACTACGCTTTCAAGAGGCTTCCTACTGATTTCAATGGTAAAACAAGCCGATAGTGTGCATGGCGCTGTTTTTTTCTCACATTTCTTGTGTAGAAAGAAGCTGCAAGTCAATTTATGAGCTGTTTCTGCTTGAAAAAAACACTCAGACTTTGACAACTGAATCAACAGACGCAGGAAAAAAATATATCTGTGGCTCTTTAGAGTATGTGCACACATTGCGGATTCCATTGCGGATTTTTCAGCGCGGATTCTGCAGAATCCGCAGGTAAAACGCTCTGCGTTTTACCTACGGGTTTTCTGCGGATTTGGTGCAGATTTTGTGCGGAACTCGCCTGCGTTTTCACACCTGCGGATTCCTATTGTGGAACAGGTGTAAAACGCTGCGGAATCTGCACAAAGAATTGACATGCTGCGGAAAATAAACCGCTGCGTTTCTGCGTGGAATTTTCCGCAGCATGTGCACTGCGGATTTGGTTTTCCATAGGTTTACATGGTACTGTACAACGCATTGAAAACTGCTGCGGATCCGCAGGGTCAAATCCGCTGCGGATCTGCAGCCAATCCGCAACGTGTGCACATACTCTTAGGGGCATCATCTTTAAGTATTTATGGCAACACCAGTAACTGGTACAGGGTTGTGGACAACCTCTTAAATCTTTCTGACATATCAGTTTGTTTCATTGGTTTTTCCTGTCTAATTTCTTCTTCTTTTCTCCCATGTAGCAAATGCATGTAATGATCTGGAATAAGATTGTCACACCTGACTACGGCAGCATGTTACATAGTAAACGTGTCTGACCTTGATGGATCTGGCGTGCCTGTGACAAAGTGAATGCAGGGCCATTTGTCATCCTTCGGCAGGACAGACACTGCACTCGCTGTAGTGAGGAAGACGTCAGTGTCCACACAGATTCCACTACTTTTATTACGAAGAACATTTATCATTGATTCCACGGCAATCAGTTCTGATAGTGAAGACAGATAGAGAAAGCATGGTTACTGAAATCCTGGTTACTGTAGTCCAAGTATTACACAGGCCACATTTCAGTAAAGGGCTAGAAGGAAATAAAAAGCACAATAGGGTCTTATCTGGGTATAAGGAGATACTGTACATTCTATTCAAATTTACTCACCAGATCGAGCCCTAACACAGGCTCAAAAAGACGTAAGCTGCTGCAGATCTACCGGTCTCCTCGTGACCAACCAAAGATTAAAAAATGGGATATAGAGGTAGATTCTTCTCTGCGCAGCTTATAAAATTAGAAGTCCAATTAAGTAATCCAATGAAAAAGTGGCCTTATTCCATGCGTTTCGGAGCACCACGGCTCCTTCATCAGGATACCACATAGAATGTACATGAAGGAGCCGTGGTGCTCCGAAACGCATGGAATAAGGCCACTTTTTCATTGGATTACTTAATTGGACTTCTAATTTTATAAGCGGCGCAGAGAAGAATCTACCTCTATATCCCATTTTATTTTATCTTTGACAGGCCACATTTGTCAGATTAGGGCTCAGGCTGGAGGGCTGCACTATATCAGGATCCAATATCAATGGTCTCTGTCATTTCAATAAACTTAATCTCATCTGATGGTGAAGGCAATGACTAAGAAATGACTTAGAAAAATACTTTATTTACCCAGAATGACAATTGTAGCTTGAATAATCACTCCAAAGTGCCAGTCACTATCTCTGTTCTGTCTAAATTGTTGTCTGCTGGTTGCTACCAAATGTAATCCACAGCAGATTCAAACATGGATTACATGAAGTGGCGGGGGGTCTTTGGTGCTCTGCTCCTGCTCTCCTCTATCAAACTGCACATAGGCATAACAGAGTGTGAGAAGGTCTCTGGTAAAATATTGGAGGGGTGATACATGTCACTCAGGATGTTAGCCTCAGTGATATGAACCTGGAAAAATGCTCCAGCATACTAACTGCATTGCCCAATCGGCAATGTCTATTTATTTTCTTTGCACTGGTTTATGAAGCCTGTTTTAATAAACCAGTTGAAAATTAAAACGGAAAGCATTTCTGTGACTTTGCTGTTAAGCAGCCGAGTCATAACAGATTATTCTTTTTGTGGGATACACTATTTCTCTGCCTGTTTTTAAAAGAAATGATTTACCTAAAAGAATGATTTGCAATCCCATGCTGTGCTATCTGTACACTCCTTTCATTCCTCCCCTGACCAGGAGCTGTGGTATGATCAGACCATGTTCCTGCACGGTCAGACACGGCCATTATCAGAACAGTACACAGTAGGGGGACATTTATAAGATTATCTCAGCACAGGAATGTTTTATTTAAACAAATCCAATTGTGGGAATTATTATTATTCCAAGATTTACTGATTAAAATCAACTTTTGTTAGTGGAAAAAACCCATTAAAAATAAAGAAGTCATAGCCAAACGTGGCTGTGCTTCCAATGAGTTAGGTACATAACGAATTTCTTGTGCAATGGATGCTGCTTATTTTGTCGACTCTTTTAATTCATAGTACGGTAAGTTTTAAATATTTTTTTGAAAAACTTCAATCCTTTTTCTTTTTATATTGTAGTTAGTCATATTTTAGACAATTATAGTTATCACCTCTCAAAATTTTCAGATAAATTGATATACTAAGTTTTTTCTATTTTATATACATATATACTTGACTTGACTTTTAAATGGATCATGAGGTATAACACACAATAGAGGACTAGATTAGTTACCTTCCTTATTTTCCATAGCCAGTTTCTCCAAGCAATCATTTCCATGATTATGTTCTGAAAAAACATCCGAGAAGTTAAACTCTTCATCTTCATTCCACCAACCCTGGTTCTGTGCATGACTCCGCAGCTCCCGATGCTCCAGGTCTATGTGTGTTTTTAGAGATAAATGATTACAGATACATCTTATGCCACCTATAGTGGAGGAAAATATGGAAAGGAAGAAGTTACAAGAAAGTAGTTTACCTAAAACATACACTAGACTGAAAGTATAAATACACTCAGCACTGACAGCACTAAGAAGAAAAAGTTGTGCCATTAGGCCGGGATCACACACAGAGAGATACGGCCGAGTCTCGCAGGTTAAAACCAAGCTCTGGCACCGGCACTCCAGCGTGCGGCCGCATAGCAATACATGGAGCCGCACGCTCCGCTCCGAAGTGCCGGTGCCAAAGCTTGTTTTTAACCTGCGAGACTCGGCCGTATCTCGCTGTAGTGTGACTCCTGCCTTATGGAAATTATGGGTTTGATAAAGATGTCAATGATATACAAATGATGAAAAAAGTGAAATTAAAGTTTTCAAAACATTTTGATTTATTCAGTATTGAGTATGAGTGCGCCATGTGCAGAAATTCTGGCACTTACACACCATGGATGCTATGAGTGAGGTTATTAATGGTTGGCTGAGGAACGTTTTGCCACACTGAATGCACTTGAGCAAATCATCAAGATCCTCTGCTGGGACTATACAATTTGCGGAGCTGTGCTGTGCCGCTCTGTATCTTAGCTGTTACAGTCACGGCCGACACTGAGAACATCTAATCGATGGGGGTGCCGTGTGTTGCACCCCTACAAATTAGACATTGATAACTTATCCTAAGGACAGGTCATCAATGTTAAATTCGTGGACAACCGTATTTATAGAAGCCAAGGCGTTGTAAGTGTGTGTATTTCAGCGTATGCCTCTCATATTCAATACTGAATTAATCGGGATGTTTTGAAAATTTTACTTCTATTTTTTATCATTCGCATATAATTAACATGCTTATTCATCCTATAATTTACATAATTTCATGATTTTTCCTTCCCGGTGTTGTAATTTTAATGTTGTGGGGTTAAGCAAGCATGGGGGAGCACGGTGGCGCAGTGGCACAGTGGATAGCACAGCAGCCTTGCAGCGCTTGAGTCCTGGGTTCAAACCCCAACAAGGACAACATCTGCAAAGAGTTTGTATGTTCTCTCTGTGTTTGCGTGGGTTTCCTCCAGTTTCCTCCCACATTCAAAAAGACATACTGATAGGGAATTTAGATTGTGAGCCCCAAACTGATTTGAAAACAGCGCGGAGGAGGCGGCGCCCAGCGCCGAAGAAGCCTTGAGTGACGGCAGTGTGGCATGTGCAGCAGGGGGGTTAAGACCTGCCTCCAGGGCTAAAGACAGGTATTTTTGCGAAATTGTAAAACGCTTTATTTCTGCTTTGACTGCACCAATAACTAAAAAAGCCACCTAGTCAGAATGCAGCATTACTGCTGCACAAGGTGGCTCTTTTAGTTTCTAACGGCTGGAGGGGGAGACAGAGTCCCTTTAAACCTCTAGGAGTCGTTTCCTAACTTTCCTTTCATTCACTATGAAAAGCAGGGATTATCTGCTGACTTACACATAAAGCTACTCTAGACAGAGCATTGTGCATAGGACAGACAATAAAGTCAAAGCAGACAAGTTTGTGAACCTCTTACAGAGACTGTATGAGCCAGTTAATTTGGTACTTCAGTGACCCACCTGATCAGCACTAACCTGTGATTCTTTCAGCAGCCCATAATTTGCCTACGGTTTCCAGGATCCATGCCTCCACTCTGTCAACTATCAGGAAGGCACTGTGGAAACCTTGACTGTCTGTCTGAAAATTGTTCCCTCCTTGGCCATGTTTTTCTAATAAAGAGGTGATAACATCAACGGCTTCTTTGGCACTTGTTCCCCGCTCAAGACCAAGTCTAGAAGAACATATACCAGGGTCATACAGAGTATATGAAAAGTATTTAAACTTTACCCTCCTAGTATTATAGAGAACAAATGTGTTTAGTCTGAAACCTTGCTCAAAATGACATTATTAGGAAGGTGCGGAGTAGTGTAAGCCATACCCCCTAATAAAGAGCTGCTGAAAGGGGGAGAAGAATACTGGACAGCATCAGGTCTTACCGGGGATCTTCAAACCATGTTTTCTTTGAAACACCAGAGCGTTACAAAGAAATATATACCTCTCCACAATTGTGCAGCCAGTCTGGGATTCATGTTGCCTGTGATTCTGGCAGCATGATTCTAGTGACCGGTTCCCTGTAATATACAATGGCTTAGGATATAGTAGTTCCTTTGCATAAACACAGTAGTAACATATTTCGCTCACACTAGCTTATAAAAAAATAATAATTAAAAAAAAATCGGTACAATTTTCATCCTTTTTCTCACTTGTCATCTGTGTGCTGTCCATGTGCAATCCACTTTTTTTTACTCAGCAGCTATTAATCTTACAGGACCATTTACAGTTTCCTACTACAGAATTCCAATAAGTATCTTTCTCCTTGCGGAGATTGACATGCTAAGCATGCCGAGAAGAGGAGCCTTAAACCGGCAATGCTCCTCTGAGAAATATGCTAATTATGCAAATTGTCTCTTCAGAGAGGAAGAGAAATAGAACTCTAGTGCCACCTATTGATCGACATTAACTTGTAGGTTTGCTACCTTTCAACAAGTGGCACTAGAGTTCTATTTCTCTTCCTCTCTGAAGAGACGATTTGCATAATTAGAATATTTCTCAGAGGAGCATTGCGGCTTTAAGTCTCCTCAACTCGGCATGCTTAGCATGTCAATCTCCGCAAGGAGAAACAATACTTCTTGGATATCAGCTGGACGCCTCTTACACAGTCAAACCAGATCTCCACTTTGCACTGACGAGGGGCCGTACCCAGAAACAGTGTCTGCAAATTGAGATTCTGGTTTGGCAATTATCCTAAGTCATGTGACAAGGCTCGTTAAAGAGTTGACATTTACTTGTAGGTTTGCTACCTTCCAATAGGTGGCACTAGAGTTCTAGTTCTCTTCCTCTCTGGAGAGACAATTTGCATAATTAGCCTACTACAGAATTGTAATGTATCAGTAAACATTATATCAGATGTCATACTGATAGTCCATATGGCATGACATTTTTTTCTTGCATTATCCAATTTTATAGTGAAATCACAGCATGCTGCAATTTTTTTCTCATGCCGAATACGGCGGAGAAAAAAATACGCAGATCTGCACTGCCTCACTGAATAACATTGGTATGAGTGCAATCCGATTTTTTTATTGTACTGCAGTGATCCAATTTATATGCCAGTGTGAGCGAGTCCTAGTAACAATTTTTTATGAACCCACTTACCTGACCAGATCTGTCCCTAGTAATAAGGTGCCGTCATCAGCAGCTTGCTTTGTAACGATATCTGTGTTACCGATGCACACCCCATACTCATTGGCTCCCATCTCAGCTCCCCACATCCAGGCTGGTTTACTGAGTATCACAGAATGAGTCTTCATAACTTGGTCAATGGCCAGGTAAGTACACTGGAAAACCATATGAATATTTCCTGCATTATATAGTGAAGGTAACACTGTATAATCTGATGAAATAGCAGTTTGTGCAGTTTTATGGCTGTGACCGCAGGAGGGGGCATTAATACTACACTACTGTGTAATAACTTTTACTGGCTACAAACATTTGACTGGAAATAAAAAATAGAATAGGCAAAAGTAACAAACATTTCTAAAGCAAGAAGCAAGCTGTTCTGGACTGTTTTCTGCCCACTAATTCTGTGTGCTTATTCTTCACTCTATAGGCTAAAAATGACACCTACAGAGATGGAAATCCAGTATTAACCTCACCTGAACTTCGCTCCCAGCCTCATGACTGCTAGCCGGCACATGTAGAACTTCTTGAACTTCATCTCTTGGGCGTGCCGAGTTCTTTCCAAAGAATATATGACCTTTTGTGGTTGGGGGTGGGAGGACAACAAAACAGTAGCTTGGAGGGGCACCAGTCATCCTATGGTAAGAGCAAAATGTATCAAAACACTACAAGTGGATATCTAATGTGTCTAAGAAGCAAATCATACTTGCATAAGAAGCTCATTAATATTAGACTACACTGTGCGCACATTAGGCAATTTGTAATTTTGATGATTAATTTTATTATTTAACTACTACAGTGCTGTTGATCAATCCAAAAGGTTAATAAACCCGAATATCCTCTTCAGCCCCCAAGCCTGTCTTCACCTTCATGACCAGGCCAAATCGTACAATTCTGACCAGTGTCACTTTATCTAATTCCGTCCGTTACACTATCACCAGGAAGTGAACAGAAATGCACAAATTCCCAAAATTATAATAAAATCTTTTTATTAAATATTCTTTAAGATATCGAACAAACTGCAATACAATAATTATAAACCAATGAACCTCTGATGCGAGGGACTACTAGGCTACTGGCCTCATTAATCACACTGTAGACACCATTATACAAGTAACTAAATATAGTTACCAATCAAAATTCAGATTATCAACACTTATGCAAATAATTAACAGTTATCATAAGTCACCACAACAAAGTCTTAAGGAATTATTACCATCTACTGGGAGTGCACGAGCAGTCAATATACGGCGTGAAGAAGTGTGGATGAAACGCACGTTGGGGTAGAGGGACACTGCACCAGCCTCACACGCTGTAAGTAGCTTTCAAAATCATGTTGGTATCACATGTCTAGTGTTTATAGCAGTATCATAGGGATCGCAAGGGGAGCTTATGCATATATATGGTGACATGAGAAATTTTGTATATTGACTGCTCATGCACTCCCTATAGATGGTAATTATCCCTTAAGACTTTGCTGTCGTCACTTATGATAACTGTTAATTATTTGCATAAGTGTTGATAATCTGAATTTTGATTGGTAACTATATTTAGTTACTTGTATAATGGTGTCTACAGTGTGATTAATGAGGCCAGTAGCCTGGTAGTCCCTCGCATCAGAGGTTCATTGGTTTATAATTATTGTATTGCAGTTTGTTCGACATCTTAAAGAATATTTAATAAAAAGATTTTATTATAATTTTTGAAATTTGTGCATTTCTGTTCACTTCCTGGTTGGACTAGATCAGGGATCCCCAACCTGTAGCTCGGGAGCCACATGTGGCTCGCGGTTCCATGAATTGTGGCTCGCGGCTGTTTGCCAGCTTGGTGCATTAGCTCCAGATCTAACAAACAGGTATGAAGATCACATTTTAAAATTATGAATGTTGTGAGCAGCCCTGCACAGAAGAGCAGATGTGGATGCACATATACTGGTCTTTCGTTTAGATATAGTTTAAGTATGGTAAGCTGAGAACTGGATGATACTACCTGGGAGAGGAGGTGCTTGAAGCTATATGCAACCATGTTTTGGGAGTGATTGATGGGAGAATACTGAAGGGGTATTGTGATAACCCCTGGATCTTGGTATTATGCTTTGGGGTGATTTATGTGGAAAAGCTTTGATTATCATCATACCCATAATGGCGGCTTTGGTTGCCATTATTGTAAGGGAGTCGAGACTTGGATGTGGCTCGTGACCTTCTCCCAGAGCTGAATGTGGCTCGCGACCCTCTCTCAGAACTGAATGTGGCTCTCAAGGTCAGAAAGGTTGGGGACCATTGCTGTATGGGCTGCAGTCAGGACATGGAAGGAGTCCATACAGTCTAGGCTCAACGGAAGATGGATGGAGGAGGAGCTGCACAGCCGTCAAGGTAAGATGGCCGTGCCCAGCTCTGAGAAAGCTCCCGGGCCCCAGCGCTGACGTGTGCACCGTAGCGCGCACCACTTTGCTGCACGATGGGGCCCGATGAACAGTAGCACATAAGTGGGGCCCCGGACCTGTGGGCCCCTCTGTGTACTGCTGTTCACTGGGCCCCATACAGCAGTAAGGCCAGGATTCCCGGTAGGATGCAATATCACTCAACATGGGACATCGGTCTTGATGTTACAAGGCTGCAAATGCAATGATTTATAAGTAGCCTGCGGACAATGCTGGATTGATGTAAATCCCTAGCTGTAATCTTGCAAATATTCTCTTACTTTTAGTAACTCAATGGCTGCACTATAATAACACCTGCTAGTTCAGGCATCTATTCATGGGACAGCAACTTAATGCCTCAAAGCCGCAAACATGGTCAAAAGATTCAGCAGTCGTTCAGGCAAAACACAATAAAAGGGATGAAATGTGATCTCCATGAAATGATTTGGTGGCAGACGGGTGGTTTTTAGCATCTCAGGAAAGGCTGATGTCAGGGGCGGACATACCGCCGGTTCAACCGGTACAACCGCACCGGGGCCCAGAGAGGGAGGGGTCCCCCGACGGCGACGGACATACACGGCATTGTTGTGATACACTGTGTGGATCCTGTAATAAGCGGTACCCAGTGACCGCTGGTGAAGAAGCTGCCGTGCCCGGAGTCTGCGGAGACCATCTGTCCACAGTCCGGGAGAAGGAGCCAAGGATGCCGGGAGCAGGTGAGTATCATATTTACCTGTCCACGATCCACCCGCCGGGCGCCGCTCAGTCTTCCGCGTCCTCTGCTGTGACTGTGCAGGTCAGAGGGTTCGATGACGTATAGTGTGTGCGCCGCCATCTGCCTGAACAGTCAGTGCGGAGAGACCGGGACGGTGAGGACCAGCGGGCAGAGACGAGAGGTGAGTATGTCATTGGAGCGCCCCCACTGCCGCAGGGCCGAAGGGTACCCGGTACTGGGCCTCTCTGTCTCGGTTCTGGGATTGTCACGGTGGCTAGACGGGTCCGTGACCCTGCTGAGGGGTGTCCAGTGAAAGTGGAGAGTGATGATGGTGTGGTGCAGATCGCGATGAATAACGAGGACACCAGGTTGCAGTCTCTTTACCTCTTTGCTGAAGGCTTCAGGATCCTCAATCCGAAGTACGGTTAACAGGGCTGGCTGAGACCGGCCGGTCCGATGGCACCTCCAGAGTTCCCTTTGCAGGTGGAAATCTGTGCCTACCTTCTAGCGCTTGTGTGTTGTAGTCCTTCCCTGCTTAGCACCACGGGATAGTCCTCACAACTGTTGTGTCTGTTTCTGAAGTTCCCTCACAACTGATTCTGATGTTCTTCTCCGTCCCCCCAGATGATATGGCTAGGACGCACCCGTATGACGGGTAGGCCTGGAGGTCTCACGGGACCCTAGAGTCGCCCCTCTCCAACTGTTGCCCCCTATGTCTGCTTAGGTGATTTTGGGTGAGACAGCCCGCCTATAACTGACTGTCCTGCCGTAGGTTTGAAGTAAGGCCTGGAGCTCAATACTTCCTCGGCATTCCGGCCACCGGCTAGGCGCCTCAGTAGGATGTTGCCTCGTCTTACAGCACGACTCCTACTGGTGTTTTCTCCTTGTTGCGTTGATCTTGTTTCTCACTCTTCACAATAAACCTCGCTTCTTGTCCTTTCTTGGGGTACCGCCGCAATGAAGTGCAGGCGCGGTCCCGTAACGTTCTTTCTGTTCGCTAGGCCTCTGTCAGGATCCCACCCCTGACAGGGACCCCCCTGAATCTTCCCCTGCAACACCCTCTGCCACAGGATGTTGCCTGGTTCCAACCCAGTCAGCTTCTGTCTAACTTCCTATCTAACCCCCAGTTTTACCAGATGTGAGGAGTGGCCTAATACATAGTACCCTTAGCTCCCCCTGGAGGCCAGACTGTGAAGTGTATTGGTGTCTGTGATACCTGGTCAGGTGAACTCCTTCAGTGCCATCAGACGTACCAACACCCCCCTTAGCGGCGGAGCATCAGTACTGCAACGACCAGGACTCTGGGGCGCTGCATCATTTTTTTTTATTGCTCAGCAGCATTTATATGTGGCACAGCGTTATATGGAGCATCTATGGGGCCATAATGAATTGTATGGAGCATTATATGTGGCGGCACAGCTTTATATGGAGCATCTATGGGGCAATATTCAATAATGAATTGTATGGAGCATTATATGTGGCACAGCTTAATATGGAGCAACTATGGGGCAATAATGAATTGTATAGAGCATTATATGTGGCACAGCTTTATATGGAGCAACTATGGGGCAATAATGAATTGTATGGAGCATTATATGTGGCACAGCTTTATATGGAGCATTTATGGGGCCATAATGAACAGTATGGAGCATTATATGGGGCTCCTGATTCAATATGGATATTCAAAAACACTTAACCTTCTGATGTCTCAATTAATTTTACTTTTATTGGTATCTATTTTTATTTTTGACATTTACCGGTAGCTGCTGTATTTTCCACCCTAGGCTTATACTCGAGTCAATACGTTTTCCCAGTTTTTTGTTGCAAAATTAGGGGGGGTCAGCTTATACTCGGGTCGGCTTATACTCGAGTATATACGGTAGTTTAAGAAGGGGTTGTCTAGTAGAGGACAACCCTTTTAAGCACCTACATGCATCTGACATACCTGTTGATATGTTGTGGTGTTTATGCCCCTTTTTATTGTTTATAATACAATAATATATCTGTTAAATAGTCTGTAATGTTAACTGAACACATAGTGAACAACTGAACATACATTTATGTTCATTTTTTTTAGAATGGCATCTGGCCAAAAACCTAAAAGCGGAGCTCAAAAGTGCAGACTAAGGAAAGAAGAGTTAGCACAGACAGCTACATTACCCAAAATTATTTCTATGCTGTCAATTGAAAATGACCGTGCTAGAAAGATTAACTTAAATAAAATGATTGATGAATTTGCTGAAAAGAAGGCCAGGAGAATGAGTTTTAAGTAAATTGTTCACACCTCCACACAGTTTTACTGTTTGAAATACATTTTTCAGTGAACATTTCTAAATTCAAACATTTGAATGGCTGACTAAAGCCTAGTTATCTTGATTTGATTTAGTAAATTTAGTAAAATGGTTTTTAGTATCTATCAATAAAGGGTACAGTTGTTTACTAATTATTATTAAATGGGTTGTCTAAAACCATTATATTTTTTACTATAGGCCTAAGCTCTAACAGGCAGGTAGTTACTAACTAACTGCCTGTCCTGCCCAGTGCAGACCTGTGCCAGCTCAGGGTAGTCACAGACCACTACTGCTGCTTCCTCTGACATCACATCAACAGAACAGCAGCTTCTCTTCTAGTCTGTTGAAGGGCTGTGACTGCCAGCTTTATGCTGATTGACAGCCATCTCCCCATTGCATCACTACAGGGAGCCGGCTATTGAACAGCATGAGGTCGGCAGTCATGCCCCATAAACAGAGCAGCCCAGAACATGAAAAGCTGCTCTATTGACATGAAGCAGCAGGATCTGCGGCAGGAGCAGTCCTTGACCGCTCTAGGCCAGCACAGAACAGGTGGGTAGTTAGCAACTACCTGCCTATCAGTTCATAGGTTCATAGTTAAATAATAAAACAGTCCTGGACAACCCATTTACGTTTTGAAAAAAATCAAATCCTCCTCACTACAGTATTATTTCCTCCAGTTTATAAAGTAATAACAGTCTGTGCTGCTTGATAAGTCATAGGCCACAATAAGCACATCCAGATTTGCCAGATATGACATCAATTGCATGACTGCTTTGTGTTATATTCAGTTGTTAAATATTGAACTTAAATTTATTATTTAGAGTTGATAGTTGTGTTCTAAACAGATAATAAATATTACAACCTATAAGTTTACATAACTTTGTTGCGGTATGGGGGGGGCAGGAAGATTTCTTGCACAGGGGCCCTCTGCAGTCTGTGTCCGCCCCTGGCTGACGTCCTAGGAATCTCATTCATAACTACGCTTACAGTGTGGTGTGCAAAATGTATTATTCAACGCCAGCTATGTGGGTTGTTGTGAATTCTGCTTTTGGGCTCCCTCCGGTGGTTGTAGGTGGTAATGCAGTTGCCCCTGAGTTGCAGTCCTGGTCAGGTGTATCTGCTGATTGCAGTTCTGACTGGGGTATTTAGGCGTGCAGGATTCATTAGTCCTTGCCAGTTGTCAATTGTTGTTGGGAGGTGTAGGACCTCTGCCTGGTTCCTCCTGCCTTTCTGCCAAATCAGCAAAGATAAGTGTCTGTTTTTTTTTTCCTGTGGCACACATGCTGTGTGCTTCACAATTCAGTGCTATTCTTGTGTTTTCTTGTCCAGGTTAGATTGTGTCAGTATTTTCTCAGTCTTGTTGGATTCTCTGGAGTGGCAGATATACATTCCATGTCTTTAGTTAGATTGTGGAAGTTTTTGTATTATCTGCTGTGGATATTTTTGGAAGGGTTTTAATACTGACCGCCTAGTATTCTGTCCTATCCTTTCCTATTTAGCTAGAGTGGCCTCTTTTGCTAAATCCTGTTTTCTACCTGCGTGTGTCTATTCTTCTCCTACTCACAGTCATTATTCGCGGGGGGCTGCCTATCCTTTGGGGGTCTGCTCTGAGGCAAGGTAGCATTCCTATTTCCATCTATAGGGGTATTTAGTCCTCCGGCTGTGTCGAGGTGTCTAGGGTTTGTTAGGCACACCCCACGGATACTTCTAGTTGCGGTGTTAGTTCAGGATTTGCAGTCAGTACAGGTTCCACCGACTCCAGAGAAAGTTTCATGCGGCTCCAAGGTCACCAGATCATAACAGTGGGTGTAAGATGCCACATTAATGATGGAAGTCAGATGAGAATGGCTCATGGTGATAAAACCATGTGTTACATCTGTGGAATACAGAGGAGCATCTCTTAATACATGGCACATTGACCAATGAAGAGAATGGACTACAGCAGCAGAATTCCACACCAGGTCCTCTAAGATATGCGCAGTTACACATTGAAGGACAAAGAAAGACTAACAATCTGTCAATCTGTATGACTTATTACAGATTCACTGGGCACAGGTCTGTTGATGATTGAATGTTTATGTCAGCACAATCTGTCCGTAGGATCAACCCTCCTAAGCCGTCTATATGAACATGTAGGCCATAGAAAGTTGAATAAAATGATATCTCGATAGCTCGGGACAAGATCTGAATCTGAGCATGTGCCGCCCCCAGCGGCCATTTTCCCGGAGGCCACCGCATCGCAGCAATGGAGCTGCCGGTGCCTCCAGGCTGTGAGGAAATGCTGGCGGAGCCCCGACGCTGCACGAATATACGCCGCCGCCGCCGCCTCACAGCACAGAGCACCCACGCGGCACAAAGAGGATCCGCCGCCGCTCACCAGCACAGAAACCCCACGCTGCCACAATGAGGTAATAGGGGGATACTCCACTCACACTTTCCTGTGAGACACCCCCTCTCTCCCCCCACCCACCATATGCACATTGGTCTGCACCCGGTGTATAAGACGACGCTCGACTTTTAAGAAGATTTTCAGGGGTTAAAAGGTCGTCTTATACGCCAGAAAATACGGTATATATATATATATATATATATATATATATATATATATATATATTTATATTTCATACAGAGCTAGATAGCAGAAAAGTCGGTAATTCAATTGCCGGCTTTTGCCATCTCTTTACCAAACCCGACAGGATATGAGACATATGAGACATGGTTTACATACATTAAACCATTTCATATCCGTTATATTTTTACATAGTCCTCACAATAATGTTAGTAGTGTGTGTGTGCAGAATTTGGGAGCTCCCGTGCAATTTTCTCCGTCAGAGTGGGATAGCCAGTGACTGAGGGCAGATATTAATAGCCTAGAGAGGGACCATGGTTATAGGACCCCCCCTGGCTAAACACATCTGCCCCCAGCCACCCCAGAAAAGGCACATCTGTATGCACCTATTCTGGCACTTAGCCTCTCTCTTCCCACTCTCTTCCTATTGGCTAGCGGCTTTTCACTATTCTTGTGCAGGCCCGCACGGCTATAGAGTTTAACTGAACCTGCATCTCGGTCTCAGGTTCAGTTACTGCACTGGCAGAAGCGCGCCGCTGAGGCCCGATGAACAGAAGAGACGGGACCCATTGTGGGCCCCTTCTGCTCATCGGGCCCCATTCTCCAGTCAAGGCAGTAATGCCCTGATGGTAGCTCTGCCTAAGCCTAATATTTATTGAACATGCCTCTCCTAGGTGACAGCACTTCTATTCTTATTGTAAATTACACAATAAAAACTCCCTTGAGCAATCCAACTAGATAATAAGATATCATGACCTCACAAAATACAGTGAAGTAGAAGCAATTACAGGGTTTTTGGTAAACGATGACATATTGCTAGGACCCAATTCCTGGGACCCGCACCAATCCTTAGAACAAATGGGACACTGGTCCTTCATATCATTTACCTGCATATTATTGCGCCTATCATCCGTGCAGGGAATTACAACACATCTCCATGTGCTTAAATGGTGTCAAAGGGGAGTTACATATAGTAAAATCCACTATAGTGCAATAATACCGTCATGTCCCTTTAAATTATCAGTGACTTCTGTCACCATGGCAATAAACAACCAGTAGGATTGTTAGATTTAAATTTGAAAAAGCACAAACGTCAGTTATTTTCAGTCTGTTCTATCTCAGCGGAGAGTGAAGACGGACACCTGCAGCCACTGCGACATTTCAGGTATAAACCTGTAATATAATATAAGTGATGGCTGATTTATCTCATCACATATTCATACAGAATAACCCGAGATGTTCTGTTACTAATTGTTCATATTTACCCCAACACTTCACATACAGACATGTACATGATGAGGAGCCGGCGGCTGATACTCCGCTGTCTCCACTTCTCACATCTTATTGGATGGGTCCAATATTTAACATCAGCTCCGTCCTCCATAGAGAACGGCGCCTGCAGAGCGGAGAACGGACCGAAGTCGTTTATTCCGAATATTCCTCCATTAAATAAAGTGCTCCATATACAGCACAGAATAATGGGGATGGGCAGATATTGGATGTATAACAGTCATATCCTGCACATTGCCCAATGTTGCCTTTGCCCCGGCAATGCCTCCTAAACACACAGACGGTGTTTCCCAAAGTTTCCAGTAACAGCACACCCTAGTCAATGGCATCTGCCCAAATGGCCAAAACCTATTCTGACTGTTCTGCTATTTTACAGGATTTTGATAGATTTTGACACGAGTGAAGACCACAGCGAGACCATGTGGACCGGACCTTCATCCTGCGCTGGATCAGGTGAGATTCCTCACACTGTTAGGCGAACATTCTCTGTCCTGTGGTCAGATGGCTCCCAACGGCTTCACCTTTCTTTATCTTTGGGAGGTGTCAGGTTTCCAGTAATTTGGGGGGTAACTATAGAACTGCAGATATTTGCTGTAAAAAATACCAGAAAGCTAAACTGATTCCCAACAGAGGTTGACATCGCCGGTCTGAGTAGAACGTGAGCTTCATAGGTAGACAGGGGAATCCTATCACTGGCCATGAAGGCTACAGAATGATTGCATCTTCCATGTACAAAACACATTTTTCTATCTTCTTACTGACAATTCTGTTCCTAGAATTTAGCGGGATGGTTAGCAATATGGCGATCAGTAGTGCCGCTCTGTCACATCATCTCTGTATGGGTATGGGTGATCCTAATATTTGGTTCTTTTCTCTTCAGTTGATATCACACCGGAGGAGGCATTCAGAAGACTGGCCTTCTGTATGAAGTTTCTGCCGTCACCCCATAAAAATGTAAAAGTAATAATAGTAGTTATAACAGCAGGTTTGATCTAGCAGTAAGTAACATAGGGACCTTATTATTGGTAGCGGCGTAGCATTCATAATAATTAATAACAATATAAACAATTAGTTACAGTAGTATAAATAAGATATAGAGAAGTAGTTGTCATAACAAGGTAGCCAGCTATACACATTTTAATAGAATTAGGCGGCTTGATCCAGGGTTCTAGGACTGATCGCCTTTTCCCGGGGTCAAGAAGGAATTTTTCCCTTCAGACACAGATTGGCTGAAAGTGTCTAAGGGTTTTTGCCTTCTTCTGGATCAAAAGCATATACATAGTATAGTAGTAATATTTATAGTAGAAAAGGTACAATAGTCTTTTTATAGTTATAACAAAATAACGATTAAAGCTGCAATGGTAGAATATTTATAATAAGGAAGAAGAAGGACAAAAAGCAGTTATTAAATTAGTATTTTAATAATAAGCATATAGTAATGATTTTAGTTTTAATATTAGAATAAACATTACTTAGAATAGAAACAATAATAATAATAATAAATAAATAAATAACAATAGATAATGTGGGAGGATAATAATAACCATAGTATTAATGGTAGGGTTTGATCCAGGGTTCTAGGACTGATCGCCTTTTCCCGGGGTCAAGAAGGATTTTTTTCCCTGAGTCACAAATTGGCTGAGTGTGTCCAGGGTTTTTTGCCTTCTTCTGGATCAACAACTTTAGACATAGGAGCTTTATTTATACCGGTTAGTGTAGTGTTAGTGTAGGTCCCATCTGAAGAGGTCGCCTTGTCGTTGGCAGATGGGCTCGCACAATTTGATCAAAATGTGCGCTAAGAACCTCACATTTCTAGGAGCTGTGTAATAAATATGGCCGTTTACATATTTGCGCTGGCAGCATTTTGTTGCCTCTTTTCTTTCTTGCTTTCGCATTGCAACTACAGCAGCTGTTCCTGCACATTTATTTCAGTTTGTTTGTGTTAGTTTACTTTCTTTCTGGAGTAACACCTTTAGACATTATGATCTTACAACTAGTTAGTAATAATTTAAGGACGGATGTAGGGTAAAATTAGTGATAATTTCAGATACTGAGAGAAATTATACTACAATTTGTGTTATTTATTTATTTTTTTAAGAAAACCACATTCACACGTTTCCTTTATGCTTCCAAGTTTGATATCAAAGACACCATATAAACATTTATATTCATTTTCAGCTTTTGATTCTTAGCTAGGTCTGCCTGATCCCTACAGACAGCGCTGCCACTAGGAATTTTGGGGTTGCATACTGGCAAAATTTTCGGGCCACCTTGAGACTCCGCCCAGGCTCCACCCCAGCTCCGCCTCTACCATCCCATCGCCCACTCTTGGAAAAACTCAACTTCACCACGTCCTCATCAATCAGAAATTAACAGTTCCCATCAAACACCAGATCACATACATAGCCAGCAGCTTTTGTTCTGGCCAAAAGAATTTTTAAGCCGCCACCATGACATGGTAGACTCCTTTGGCTGCACCCTACTCTACTCTAACCTATTAAATATAAATATATTTCTATGTATTTTTCTTTAAGGGAATGAGTCACATACATTTTTTTAAAATGACCATTAATACAACATACAAGGGACAAATGCCGTCACACCATGACCAGACCACATATTACCACCACATAGTGACCAAATAATATCACATAGAAGGAACAAATACCACCACACCATGGCCAGACCACATATTACCATCACATAGTGACTGAACACTAACATACTGATCATTACTAAAAAAAAAACAAAAAACACAATACCAAGTGGCATTATACACAGGGACTCTGTATTTACTGTCAGTGTACAGATAATGCAGTGATCACCAGTAACATTATACACAAAAGCTCTGTACATAGTATACAATGTCAGTGTACATGTAATACAGTGATCACTGGTGACATTATACACAGGAGCTCTGTATATAGTGTCAGTATACAGGTAATACAGTGATCACTGGTGACATTATACACAGGAGCTCTGTATATAGTGAAGAGGAAATACAGTGATCACCATTAACATTATACACAGGACCTCTGTATACAGTGTCTGTGTACAGATAATACAGTGATCACTGGTGACATTATACACATGAGCTCTGTACAGAGTATACAGTGTATAGTGTCAGCGTACAGTTAACACACTGACTCACAAGTGACATCTCTAGCTGAAGTCCTTCATCTTTGCTTTTCTTTTTCATGCAGCGCAGACTGCCATCACTTCTTCCAGCCAGGACTCATCTCTGCATAAAATAACAGTTATCTAGAGCACCGCTTCCAGAGCACATTCCCCTCTTTTTCCCTTTCTTCTACACTGCACATCTGAATACAGAGGTGCGCCCTCAATCAATATATAATTGGTTATTATGCAACCCATCATTACAAATATAAATTATAATACACCACTGAGCCCCTCCTAGCTATACATAGCCACTTTCCTCACCTAATATATAAATTAATTAGCACCTGTACTCTTTCCCCCAATTCAATACCAGTCACTGCATACTCAGCGCCCCCCACTATGTACCTCCTTCTCCCCCGACTCATGATATTTACATGCCCCTTCCGCCCCAATTCATTGTTGTCTTCTCTCTCCCACACTCTATTCATTATCAACAGCTCTACCTCCACATTCAATACATCATTTACTACCCCACCCTCAAAATTCATCACTATTTGCTCACTCCCAGTCATCATTTGCTCTCCCCACCTCACCTTCAAATCAATTGTTGTCCCTCTTCCCTCACTCTCAATTCATCATTTGCAGTCTCCCGTCCCCTCACTCACTTCATCATGTGCAGTCCCCTTTACCCCATGTCATCCTTTGCAGTTCCTTTTAACTCCCCACTTCATGTGCAGTCCTTTAACCCCCTCCCACATCATGTGCAGTCCCCCTTTAACCCCCTTCCCACATCATCATGTGCAGTCCTCTTTTAACCCCCCACATCATCTTGTGCAATCCCCCTTTCTCCCCCACATCATCATGTGCAGTCCCTATTTAACCCCCCTCCCCACATCATCATGTGCAATCCCCCTTTTTGCCCCCCTCCCCACATCATGTGCAGTTCCCTTTAACCTTCCTCCCCACATCATCATGTGCAGTCCCCCTTTATCCCCCCATCATGTGCAGTCCCCCTTTATCCCCACACATCATCATGTGCAGTCCCCCTTTAGTCACCTCCCGCACATCATCTGCAGTCCCCCTTTATCCCCCCACATCATCATGTGCAGTCCCCTTTTTTACCCCATGTCATCCTTTGCAGTTCCTTTTAACCTCCCAATTCATGTGCAGTCCCCCTTTGACCCCCTCCCCACATCATGTGCAGTACCCCTTTAACCCTCCACATCATCATGTGCAGTCCTCCTTTACCCCCCACATCATCATGTGCAGTCCCCCTTTAACCCCCTCCCAACATCATGTGCAGTCCCCCTTTAACCCCCCTCCCCACATCATCATGTGCAGTCCCGCTTTAACCCCTTCCCCACATAATGTGCAGTCCCCTTTTAAGCCCCCTCCCATCATGTGCAGTCCAATTTAACCCCCTCCCCACATCATCATGTGCAGTACCCCTTTATCCCCCCACATCATGTGAAGTCCCCTTTAACTCACCTCCCCACATCATGTGCTATCCCCTTTATTCCCCAACATCAACATGTGCATTACCCCTTTATCCCCCCACATCATCATGTGCAGTCCCTTTTTAAACCCCCTCCCCACATCATCATGTGCAGTCCCCCTTACTCCTTCCCCTGTCATGTGCAATTTCTCCTCCTCCCAGCTCACCCATTTAATTCATTTTGTACAGAAAACAAAAAAGTTTTGTATACTTACCTCACAGTTGCTCCACAGCAGGGCGCCTCTGCCTCCAGGGTAAATGCTAGATTGTATGAGCTCCCTCCAGGTAGGATGTCATTTTCGGGAGCGTGTGTCATACTGGGGGGGCGTGTTCTTGTAGCGCCCCCACTGCCGCTGGGCCGAGGGGTACCCGGTACCGGGCCTCTGAGTCTCTGCTCTGGGGTTGTCACGGTGGCTAGACCCGGTCCGTGACCCTGCCGAGGGGCGTACAGTAAACGATATGATGGATGTGGATGGTGGTAGTGGTGCGGTGTAGTGCCGGTCACAGTAAATAACGAGGACACCAGGTTGCAGTCTCTTTACCTCTTTACTGAAGGTCTCTGGGTCCTCAGTCCGGATTCCGGATAACCAGGCTGCACAAGTCCGGCCGGTCCAATGGCACCTCCAGAGTTCTCTTTGCAGGTGGAAATCTGTGCCTACCTGCTAGCGCTATGTGTTGCGGTCTTTCCCTGCTGTGCTTACGGAAAGTCCCCACAACTGTTGTGTCTGTTTCTTAAGTTCCCTCACAACTCGATTAGATGATGTTCTGCTAATCCTCCTTCCCTCCCTGATGTTACGGTTCGGAGCTCTTTCGGGACCCTAGAGTCGCCCCTCTCCACAAGTTGCCCCCCAAGACTGCATAGGTGATTTAGGTGAGACAGCCCGCCTGAGACTGACTGTCCTGCCGTAGGTTTGAAGTATTGCCTGAAGCTGTATATAGAAATACTTCCTCGGCGTTCCGGCCACCGGTTGTTTGCGCCTCAGTAGGATGTTGCCTCGGTCTTACAGCACGACTCCTACTGGTATTCTCCTTCTTGCTTTGATCTCGTTTCTCACTCAGCACAATCTATCTCGCTTCTGATCCTTCCTTAGGGCACCGCTGCTATGCTGAGCAGGCACGGTCCCTTGATGTTCCTTCCTGTAGCCAGGCCTCTGTCAGGATCCCACCCCTGACAGGGACCCTACCGAATCTTCCCCCACAACACCCTCTGCCACAAGGTGTTGCCTGGTTCCAACCTAGTCAGCTTTCTTCCTAACTTCCTGCCTGACCCCCAGTTTTACCAGTATGTGAGGAGTGGCCTAATGAATAGAACCCTTAGCTCCCCCTGGAGGCCCGGCTGTGAAATATATTGGTGTCTGTGATACCTGGTCAGATGAACTCCTTCAGTGCCATCAGACGTACCATGGCTCCCCTTAGTGGCGGAGCCACAGTACTGCAACGACCAGGACTCTGGGGCGCTGCACTCCCCCCGGTTAAATCCAGTACTCCTGGACTGGGAAGAAAACAACAATACAGGTTAGCAAAAAGACATACAATTTTGTTGAGTGCAATAACAATAAGTATACTTGAACAGAGCTTCCCTTTATGGGAGGTGAGGACACTTGAACGTTACAAACATGGTTAAATATTATAAATTACAGGCTATAAACAACTCCTGTTACCCAACCGGGTATTCTACTTAGTGCAAATTCTTGAACAATAATTTAACATCGCCTTTAAGGACGTACACTCTGAATCCACTAAAGACCTTCTTATAACACATTATAAGGCTTGAGCAACTGTGCTACATTCTCCTTCGTTATATCTGCAGGACCGCCTGTCCTAACGGCACCAGACCTACTGCCTCTCCTTTCTTACAGGACCGCTCCTTTCAGCCCGAGCCTTCTGTCTTTTCAACTACTATACATAGTATAGAACATAACATACTTTCAGTTTAAGAGCACTGAGCCATCTCTATATGGCTCCTAGGAGGACTCACCACTAACCCCTACGGGTTCACTTGCTGTCCTCTATTTGTAACACATTATTAAACACTTTCTTTACAATAGACCAGTTTTCTACTTTTAACTTCTTCATGCCTACATTATTATTTTCTTTCAAGTAAGCATCATCATCACTTTCTCTTTTAAGACGTTATTGCTATCTCTCAGTCTTAAAGCAATACCATTCTTTAAATGCGACAAGTGGATGTCCCCTTTAAGAAGGGACCAAGTCTTTATGAGGTAGCACGTCTTCTCAAGCTACCAGTCCATACTCAGCAAAGGCTCCAGTGCGGTATCTTCACAAAGAGTCTTTCTTTAAGTAAAACCAGTAGGGAGCACCTTTAAGAAGGTGCAAACTATTTACAAGCAGTTTGTATCATGCACTGTTCATGATTGCGGCAGTTCTGGAAACTTGTGCAAAACTTAGAAGAAGTAAACAAAACAATAGGGATCCCGGGTCAACAAAGGGATCCCTTTAAGAGTTAACCCTGGACGGGTTTAGCAGCAAAACAGTAGAACAATTAACTATTTACATTTCCATGGTATCGAGGTTTATTCTCATAGTAGATCACAAGGCATCAGTTGGTAGCGAACACTCCCTGGCCTGGGAAGATCTGTATTCGCCTTCTCATCCGATGCGGCATCGAGGTCACTAGTCGGTCTTTCAGGTATAATCTGGGTTCGAATGTCAATTTTGGTAGTAAGTTCAGTGGTAGAGATAATGCACTCTGTAGTAGTAGTGCTGGGACTCGTCGGTTCAGAGGTAGTCTTAGTCAGAGCAGCAGGTAGCGCTGCTGCAAGATCAGTCACTGGAACGGAGTCAGCAGCTGTGGCACTAGCAGTCACGGGAGTGGGGTCAGTCATCAGGGCAGGGTCGTCCTTCATACCTGCTTCAGATGCGTTCCCTCCGGTGCCGGTCTGCTCTTCCTCCGCTGGGGTCTGGAATGCTGGCTGCAGGGCCTCGTGCTGCGACGTTGTCATCTCTGCTTGCAGCATCTCGCTTTCCGGCAGAGCCTTGCTTTCTGGCTTCGGAGCGCTGGAACTTCTTTCTTGCTCCGGACCAGATGAGGCTGCCGACAGATGTCTGGTGAGGCTCCCGATGATGGTCTTCTTCCACCCGGCCTCAGTGCTCAGCTGCGTCTGCAGGAGATGGCGGATCAGCTCGTCCGCTCCGGTCTGCAGGAGGTCAGCGTCAACTGTGGAGGTCTGGCTGCGGTGCCTCTCCGGGTAGCTGGGGGAGTCCTCGGCTCCGACCCCACGCTCCGGCTTCGAGCGGCTGGCCATGGCGTCCTCCATATCGCTGACTTCTTCTTCCTGATCCTTTTCCCGCTCTCTCCTCCGTGGGCGGTTTCGTTTTCTCTGTCTCCGCCCACCATTGAGAATCAGGAGGCGGATCTCGGCTGCTGACGGACACGTCCTCAAGGGGCTGACATATTTAGACTGGGCGGCCATTGTCTTTCGCGCTCTTCAGCTTGTTCACGCCCACTCCACGCCCCTCTTCTTCTCCTGCGCTCTCCTTAGCGCTGTAATGGCGGCGGTTTTGGCGGGAACTTCTGGCGGCAAGTGGCAATACACAGTCTTTGTAATAAAGCACAGTCCAAGCACAGTAAATCACAGTTCCAAGGCACACATGACCTGATTCTTCAGGCTTAAGTAGATCCTGTTCGTGACGCCAAGTTTTGTAGCGCCCCCACTGCCGCAGAGCCGAGGGGTACCCGGTACCGGGCCTCTGAGTCTCTGCTCTGGGGTTGTCACGGTGGCTAGACCCGGTCCGTGACCCTGCCGAGGGGCGTACAGTAAACGATATGATGGATGTGGATGGTGGTAGTGGTGCGGTGTAGTGCTGGTCGCAGTAAATAACGAGGACACCAGGTTGCAGTCTCTTTACCTCTTTACTGAAGGTCTCTGGGTCCTCAGTCCGGATTCCGGATAACCAGGCTGCACAAGTCCAGCCGGTCCAATGGCACCTCCAGAGTTCTCTTTGCAGGTGGAAATCTGTGCCTACCTGCTAGCGCTATGTGTTGCGGTCCTTCCCTGCTGTGCTTACGGAAAGTCCCCACAACTGTTGTGTCTGTTTCTTAAGTTCCCTCACAACTCGATTAGATGATGTTCTGCTAATCCTCCGTCCCTCCCTGATGTTACGGTTAGGACGGCACCTGTTTGACGGGTAGGCTCGGAGCTCTTCCGGGACCCTAGAGTCGCCCCTCTCCACAAGTTGCCCCCCAAGACTGCATAGGTGATTTAGGTGAGACAGCCCGCCTGAGACTGACTGTCCTGCCGTAGGTTTGAAGTATTGCCTGAAGCTGTATATAGAAATACTTCCTCGGCGTTCCGGCCACCGGTTGTTTGCGCCTCAGTAGGATGTTGCCTCGGTCTTACAGCACGACTCCTACTGGTATTCTCCTTCTTGCTTTGATCTCGTTTCTCACTCAGCACAATCTATCTCGCTTCTGATCCTTCCTTAGGGCACCGCCGCTATGCTGAGCAGGCACGGTCCCTTGACGTTCCTTCCTGTAGCCAGGCCTCTGTCAGGATCCCACCCCTGACAGGGACCCTTCCGAATCTTCCCCCACAACACCCTCTGCCACAAGGTGTTGCCTGGTTCCAACCCAGTCAGCTTTCTTCCTAACTTCCTGCCGGACCCCCAGTTTTACCAGTATGTGAGGAGTGGCCTAATGAATAGAACCCTTAGCTCCCCCTGGAGGCCCGGCTGTGAAATATATTGGTGTCTGTGATACCTGGTCAGATGAACTCCTTCAGTGCCATCAGACGTACCATGGCTCCCCTTAGTGGCGGAGCCACAGTACTGCAACGACCAGGACTCTGGGGCGCTGCATTCTGACTTAGCAAAGGCAGGAAGAGAAGCTGCCATCTTCAGTAGTGAGCCTGCTAGACTGTATGGGCTGCAGTCAGGACATGGAAGGAGTCCATACAGTCTAGGCTCAACCGAAGATGGATGGAGGAGGAGCTGCACAGCCGTCAAGGTAAGATGGCCGTGCACAGCTCTGGGAAAGCTCCCGGGCCCCAGCGCCGACGTGTGCACCGTAGCGCGCACCACTTTGCTGCACGATGGGGCCCGATGAACAGTAGCACATAAGTGGGGCCCCGGACTTGTGGGCCCCTCTGTGTACTGCTGTTCACTGGGCCCCATACAGCAGTAAGGCCAGGATTCCCGGTAGGATGCAATATCACTCAACATGGGACATCGGTCTTGATGTTACAAGGCTGCAAATGCAATGATTTATAAGTAGCCTGACGACAATGCTGGATTGATGTAAATCCCTAGCTGTAATCTTGCAAATATTCGCTTACTTTTAGTAACTCAATGGCTGCACTATAATAACACCTGCTAGTTCAGGCATCTATTCATGGGACAGCAACTTAATGCCTCAAAGCCGCAAACATGGTCAAAAGATTCAGCAGTCGTTCAGGCAAAACACAATAAAAGGGATGAAATGTGATCTCCATGAAATGATTTGGTGGCAGACGGGTGGTTTTTAGCATCTCAGGAAAGGCTGATGTCAGGGGCGGACATACCGCCGGTTCAACCGGTGCAACCGCACCGGGGCCCAGAGCGGGAGGGGGCCCCCGACGGCGACGGACATACACGGCATTGTTGTGATACACTGTGTGGATCCTGTAATTAGCGGTACCCAGTGACCGCTGGTGAAGAAGCTGCCGTGCCCGGAGTCTGCAGAGACCATCTGTCCACAGTCCGGGAGAAGGAGCCAGGGATGCCGGGAGCAGGTGAGTATCATATTTACCTGTCCACGATCCACCCGCCGGGCGCCGCTCAGTCTTTCGCGTCCTCGGCTGTGACTGTGCAGGTCAGAGGGCTCGATGACGTATAGTGTGCGCGCCGCCCTCTGCCTGAACAGTCAGTGCAGAGAGACCGGGACGGTGAGGACCAGCGGGCAGAGACGAGAGGTGAGTATGTCATTGGAGCGCCCCCACTGCTGCAGGGCCGAAGGGTACCCGGTACCGGGCCTCTCTGTCTCGGTTCTGGGATTGTCACGGTGGCTAGACCGGTCCGTGACCCTGCTGAGGGGCATCCAGTGAAAGTGGAGAGTGATGATGGTGTGGTGCAGATCGCGATGAATAACGAGGACACCAGGTTGCAGTCTCTTTACCTCTTTACTGAAGGCTTCAGGATCCTCAATCCGAAGTACGGTTAACAGGGCTGGCTGAGACCGGCCGGTCCGATAGCACCTCCAGAGTTCCCTTTGCAGGTGGAAATCTGTGCCTACCTTCTAGCGCTTGTGTGTTGTAGTCCTTCCCTGCTTAGCACCACGGGATAGTCCTCACAACTGTTGTGTCTGTTTCTGAAGTTCCCTCACAACTGATTCTGATGTTCTTCTCCGTCCCCCCAGATGATATGGCTAGGACGCACCCGTATGACGGGTAGGCCTGGAGGTCTTCCGGGACCCTAGAGTCGCCCCTCTCCAAATGTTGCCCCCTATGTCTGCTTAGGTGATTTTGGGTGAGACAGCCCGCCTATAACTGACTGTCCTGCCGTAGGTATGAAGTAAGGCCTGGAGCTCAATACTTCCTCGGCGTTTCCGGCCATCGGCTATGCGCCTCAGTAGGATGTTGCCTCGGTCTTACAGCACGACTCCTACTGGTGTTTTCTCCTTGTTGCGTTGATCTCGTTTCTCACTCTTCACAATAAACCTCGCTTCTTGTCCTTTCTTGAGATACCGCCACAATGAAGTGCAGGCGAGGTCCCGTAACGTTCTTTCTGTTCGCTAGGCCTCTGTCAGGATCCCACCCCTGACAGGGACCCCCCTGAATCTTCCCCTGCAACACCCTCTGCCACAGGATGTTGCCTGGTTCCAACCCAGTCAGCTTTCTGTCTAACTTCCTATCTAACCCCCAGTTTTACCAGATTGTGAGGAGTGGCCTAATACATAGCACCCTTAGCTCCCCCTGGAGGCCAGACTGTGAAGTGTATTGGTGTCTGTGATACCTGGTCAGGTGAACTCCTTCAGTGCCATCAGACGTACCAACACCCCCCTTAGCGGCGGAGCATCAGTACTGCAACGACCAGGACTCTGGGGCGCTGCATCATTTTTTAATTTTTTTATTGCAGCAACAGCATTTATATGTGGCACAGCGTTATATGGAGCATCTATGGGGCCATAATGAATTGTATGGAGCATTATATGTGGCGGCACAGCTTAATATGGAGCAACTATGGGGCAATAATGAATTGTATAGAGCATTATATGAGGCACAGCTTTATATGGAGCAACTATGGGGCAATAATGAATTGTATGGAGCATTATATGTGGCACAGCTTTATATGGAGCATTTATGGGGCCATAATGAACAGTATGGAGCATTATATGGGGCTCCTGATTCAATATGGATATTCAAAAACACTTAACCTTCTGATGTCTCAATTAATTTTACTTTTATTGGTATCTATTTTTATTTTTCACATTTACCGGTAGCTGCTGTATTTTCCACCCTAGGCTTATACTCGAGTCAATAAGTTTTCCCAGTTTTTTGTTGCAAAATTAGGGGGGGGGTCAGCTTATACTCGGGTCGGCTTATACTCAAGTATATACGGTAGTTTAAGAAGGGGTTGTCTAGTAGAGGACAACCCTTTTAAGCACCTACATGCATCTGACATACCTGTTGATATGTTGTGGTGTTTATGCCCCTTTTTATTGTTTATAATACAATAATATATCTGTTAAATAGTCTGTAATGTTAACTGAACACATAGTGAACAACTGAACATACATTTATGTTCATTTTTTTTAGAATGGCATCTGGCCAAAAACCTAAAAGCGGAGCTCAAAAGCGCAGACTAAGAAAAGAAGAGTTAGCACAGACAGCTACATTACCCAAAATTATTTCTATGCTGTCAATTGAAAATGACCGTGCTAGAAAGATTAACTTAAATAAAATTATTGATGAATTTGCTGAAAAGAAGGCTAGGAGAATGAGTTTTAAGTAAATTGTTCACACCTCCACACAGTTTTACTGTTTGAAATATATTTTTCAGTGAACATTTCTAAATTCAAACATTTGAATGGCTGACTAAAGCCTAGTTATCTTGATTTGATTTAGTAAATTTAGTAAAATGGTTTTTAGTATTTAGCAATAAAGGGTACAGTTGTTTACTAATTATTATGAAATGGGTTGTCTAAAACCATTATATTTTTTTACTATAGGCCTAAGCTCTAACAGGCAGGTAGTTACTAACTAACTGCCTGTCCTGCCCAGTGCAGACCTGTGCCAGCTCAGGGTAGTCACAGACCACTACTGCTGCTTCCTCTGACATCACATCAACAGAACAGCAGCTTCTCTTCTAGTCTGTTGAAGGGCTGTGACTGCCAGCTTTATGCTGATTGACAGCCATCTCCCCATTGCATCACTACAGGGAGCCGGCTATTGAACAGCATGAGGTCGGCAGTCATGCCCCATAAACAGAGCAGCCCAGAACATGAAAAGCTGCTCTATTGACATGAAGCAGCAGGATCTGTGGCAGGAGCAGTCCTTGACCGCTCTAGGCCAGCACAGAACAGGTGGGTAGTTAGCAACTACCTGCCTATCAGTTCATAGGTTCATAGTTAAATAATAAAACAGTCCTGGACAACCCATTTACGTTTTGAAAAAAATCAAATCCTCCTCACTACAGTATTATTTCCTCCAGTTTATAAAGTAATAACAGTCTGTGCTGCTTGATAAGTCATAGGCCACAATAAGCACATCCAGATTTGCCAGATATGACATCAATTGCATGACTGCTTTGTGTTATATTCAGTTGTTAAATATTGAACTTAAATTTATTATTTAGAGTTGATAGTTGTGTTCTAAACAGATAATAAATATTACACCCTATATGTTTACATAACTTTCTTGCGGTATGGGGGGGGGCAGGAAGATTTCTTGCACAGGGGCCATCTGCAGTCTGTGTCCGCCCCTGGCTGACGTCCTAGGAATCTCATTCATAACTAAGCTTACAGTGTGGTGTGCAAAATGTATTATTCAACGCCTGCTATGTGGGTGTAAGATGCCACATTAATGATGGAAGTCAGATGAGAATGGCTCATGGTGATAAAACCATGTGTTACATCTGTGGAATACAGAGGAGCATCTCTTAATACACGGCACATCAACCAATGAAGTGAATGGACTACAGCAGCAGAATTCCACACCAGGTCCTCTAAGATATGCGCAGTTACACATTGAAGGACAAAGAAAGACTAACAATCTGTCAATCTGTATGACTTATTACAGATTCACTGGGCACAGGTCTGTTGATGATTGAATGTTTATGTCAGCACCATCTGTCCGTAGGATCAACCCTCCTAAGCCGTCTATATGAACATGTAGGCCATAGAAAGTTGAATAAAATGATATCTCGATAGCTCGGGACGAGATCTGAATCTGAGCATGTGCCGCCCCCACCGGCCATTTTCCCGGAGGCCACCGCATCGCAGCAATGGAGCTGCCGGTGCCTCCAGGCTGTGAGGAAATGCCGGCGGAGCCCCGACGCTGCACGAATATACGCCGCCGCCGCCTCACAGCACAGAGCACCCACGCGGCACAAAGAGGATCCGCCGCCGCTCACCAGCACAGAAACCCCACGCTGCCACAATGAGGTAATAGGGGGATACTCCACTCACACTTTCCTGTGAGACACCCCCTCTCTTCGTCATAGGGACCACTCTCCCCCCACCCACCATATGCACATTGGTCTGCACCCGGTGTGTAAGACGACGCTCGACTTTTAAGAAGATTTTCAGGGGTTAAAAGGTCGTCTTATACGCCAGAAAATACGGTATATATATATATATATATATATATATATATATATATATATATATATATATACACTCACCGGCCACTTTATTAGGTACACCATGCTAGTAACGGGTTGGACCCCCTTTTGCCTTCAGAACTGCCTCAATTCTTCGTGGCATAGATTCAACAAGGTGCTGGAAGCATTCCTCAGAGATTTTGGTCCATATTGACATGATGGCATCACACAGTTGCCGCAGATTTGTCGGCTGCACATCCCAAAGATGCTCCATACAAGGCAGGATGGATCCATGCTTTCATGTTGTTTACGCCAAATTCTGACCCTACCATCCGAATGTCGCAGCAGAAATCGAGACTCATCAGACCAAGCAACGTTTTTCCAATCTTCTACTGTCCAATTTCGATGAGCTTGTACAAATTGTAGCCTCAGTTTCCTGTTTTTAGCTGAAAGGAGTGGTACCCGGTGTGGTCTTCTGCTGCTGTAGCCCATCTGCCTCAAAGTTCGACGCACTGTGCGTTCAGAGATGCTCTTAGGCCTACCTTGGTTGTAACGGGTGGCGATTTGAGTCACTGTTGCCTTTCTATCAGCTCGAACCAGTCTGCCCATTCTCCTCTGACCTCTGGCATCAACAAGGCATTTCCGCCCACAGAACTGCCGCTCACTGGATTTTTTTTCTTTTTCGGACCATTCGCTGTAAACCCTAGAGATGGTTGTGCGTGAAAATCCCAGTAGATCAGCAGTTTCTGAAATACTCAGACCAGCCCTTCTGGCACCAACAACCATGCCACGTTCAAAGGCACTCAAATCACCTTTCTTCCCCATACTGATGCTCGGTTTGAACTGCAGGAGATTGTCTTGACCATGTCTACATGCCTAAATGCACTGAGTTGCCGCCATGTGATTGGCTGATTAGAAATTAAGTGTTAACAAGAAGTTGGACAGGTGTACCTAATAAAGTGGCCGGTGAGTGTGTATATATATATATATATATATATATATATATATATATACAATCGTGTTCAAAAGTCCTGCATAGGCGTGAAGAAAACTATATGTTTCATACTTCTGCATCTCTACAGTGAAACTGGTGGAACATATGTGTTTTTGTAATCCCTCATTGTATGCCATACTCATTTTTGAATGTCCCAAGTGTATAAATTGTTATGGTATTCGCATTTTTGATAATTTTTTTTACAGCATAACCATACCTACACCAGTACAATGTGTAGAATAGTGAACAGGTTTCTAAGTTCATTAACTTCCAATGCAAGTTCACACAGACTTAAATTTTACTTTTTAAGATTTATTATTTTTTATTTAATTCAGACTCCTGAAAAGGGCCTTTTGAGTGCATCTTTAGCGTCTAATACTTTATTGGCCAGCCTTTGCTCTTGAGCACCAGCTTGCATCTCTGTGGCATTGAGTGAACAAGCTTCTGCAGATGTTCACGAGTGATGATGTGGTTCCAGGCCTGTATCAGAGCCTCAATCAACTCACTCTTGGTCCTTGGCTGTTTTCTAGATATCTCTAATGATATCTTGTGCCACAAATTTTCAATTGGATTGAGGTCCAGGGACTGAGTTGACCAGTCAATAGTAGCCACCTTGTTCTTCCAACACCATTGGCTGCCATACAGCCCCAGACCATTACTTTCATCGGATGTTTCACAGAGAAGCTCAAACACTCTGGCTTGTACTCTTCATGTGGGAACCTTCTCACATAAGACTTGCCATCATTTCCTAAAATGCAAAAAGTGCTTTCATCACTAAATAGCACTTTTTTCCACTCCTCCTTCCTCCATTTTAAATATTTCAATGCCCACAGTTTTCGCCTTTGTCTTTGTATGGCTGTCATCAATGGCTTCTTTCGGGCCTTGCACCCTCTCAATCCTGCTTCCAAACATCTCTTCCTAACAGTTGATGTTGCTACCTCAATATTGCACTTTTCTTGCCATTCTCACAGAAGCTGAGGAGAGGTGAGCTTTCGATTGGCAAGGGATGTTCTTATCAGTACTCTATCCTCCCTTTTAGTTGACTTTCTGGGCCGACCAGATCTGGGCCTGTCCTTGGTAATTCCAAGCTACTTATGTTTCTGCAAAATTCTTACGACTATACTCTGATTACAGCTGACCTTCCTTGCGATCTGGGGGCTAGTATAACCCTCTTCATGTAGCACCACAACTCGCACACGATCCTCCGCTGACAAAAATCTGAAGGCTCCCATCATAAAACTCTACAGTATGATTCACTAGATAGACCAACAGATAAAACAAACAAAGCAGCAGATGTGATGCAATGTAATGCAATGTGATTGGCTGCCATATCCAGGTTATGATTGGTCACAAGAACCTCATCTGTGATTGGCTAATTTTGGATCTGAAGCTGTACAATATTAAGTTGTGCTTTCAATTCCCATATTGTTGCAATAATTTCAGGCAAAACTGCTTCAAAAGCTAAAAATATTACAGGGAGAGAATGCAAAATTGCATTCTGAACAAAACCATATATAATATGTCATATTAGCATCGAAGATATTCGACAGAAAACATTTAAAACTTGAAAATCAATTTATCCTATGCAGGACTTTTGAACACCACTGTATATATATTTATATTTCATACAGAGCTAGATAGCACAAAAGCCGGTAATTCAATTGCCGGCTTTTGCCATCTCTTTACCAAACCCGACAGGATATGAGACATATGAGACAAGGTTTACATACATTAAACCATTTCATATCCGTTATATTTTTACATAGTCCTCACTAATGTTAGTAGTGTGTGTGTGCAGAATTTGGGAGCTCCCGTGCAATTTTCTCCGTCAGAGTGGGATAGCCAGTGACTGAGGGCAGATATTAATAGCCTAGAGAGGGACCATGGTTATAGGATCCCCCCCGGCTAAACACATCTGCCCCCAGCCACCCCAGAAAAGGCACATCTGTATGCGCCTATTCTGGCACTTAGCCTCTCTCTTCCCACTATCTTCCTATTGGCTAGCGGCTTTTCACTATTCTTGTGCAGGCCCGCACGGCTATAGAGTTTAACTGAACCTGCATCTCGGTCTCAGGTTCAGTTACTGCACTGGCAGAAGCGCGCCGCTGAGGCCCGATGAACAGAAGAGACGGGACCCATTGTGGGCCCCTTCTGCTCATCGGGCCCCATTCTCCAGTCAAGGCAGTAATGCCCTGATGGTAGCTCTGCCTAAGCCTAATATTTATTGAACATGCCTCTCCTAGGTGACAACACTTCTATTCTTATTGTAAATTACACAATAAAAACTCCCTTGAGCAATCCAACTAGATAATAAGATATCATGACCTCAGAAAATACAGTGAAGTAGAAGCAATTACAGGGTTTTTGGTAAACGATGACATATTGCTAGGACCCAATTCCTGGGACCCGCACCAATCCTTAGAACAAATGGGACACTGGTCCTTCATATCATTTACCTGCATATTATTGCGCCTATCATCTGTGCAGGGAATTACAACACATCTCCATGTGATTAAATGGTGTCAAAGGGGAGTTACATATAGTAAAATTCACTATAGTGCAATAATACCGTCATGTCCCTTTAAATTATCAGTGACTTCTGTCACCATGGCAATAAACAACCAGTAGGATTGTTAGATTTAAATTTGAAAAAGCACAAACGTCAGTTATTCTCAGTCTGTTCTATCTCAGCGGAGAGTGAAGACGGACACCTGCAGCCACTGCGACATTTCAGGTATAAACCTGTAATATAATATAAGTGATGGCTGATTTATCTCATCACATATTCATACAGAATAACCCGAGATGTTCTGTTACTAATTGTTCATATTTACCCCAACACTTCACATACAGACATGTACATGATGAGGAGCCGGCTGCTGATACTCTGCTGTCTCCACTTCTCACATCTTATTGGATGGGTCCAATATTTAACATCAGCTCCGTCCTCCATAGAGAACGGCGCCTGCAGAGCGGAGAACGGACCGAAGTCGTTTATTCCGAATATTCCTCCATTAAATAAAGTGCTCCATATACAGCACAGAATAATGGGGATGGGCAGATATTGGATGTATAACAGTCATATCCTGCACATTGCCCAATGTTGCCTTTGCCCCGGCAATGCCTCCTAAACACACAGACGGTGTTTCCCAAAGTTTCCAGTAACAGCACACCCTAGTCAATGGCATCTGCCCAAATGGCCAAAACCTATTCTGACTGTTCTGCTATTTTACAGGATTTTGATAGATTTCGACACGAGTGAAGACCACAGCGAGACCATGTGGACCGGACCTTCATCCTGCGCTGGATCAGGTGAGATTCCTCACACTGTTAGGCGAACATTCTCTGTCCTGTGGTCAGACGGCTCCCAACGGCTTCACCTTTCTTTATCTTTGGGAGGTGTCAGGTTTCCAGTAATTTGGGGGGTAACTATAGAACTGCAGATATTTGCTGTAAAAAATACCAGAAAGCTAAACTGATTCCCAACAGAGGTTGACATCGCCGGTCTGAGTAGAACGTGAGCTTCATAGGTAGACAGGGGAATCCTATCACTGGCCATGAAGGCTACAGAATGATTGCATCTTCCATGTACAAAACACATTTTTCTATCTTCTTCTTACTGACAATTCTGTTCCTAGAATTTAGCGGGATGGTTAGCAATATGGCGATCAGTAGTGCCGCTCTGTCACATCATCTCTGTATGGGTATGGGTGATCCTAATATTTGGTTCTTTTCTCTTCAGTTGATATCACACCGGAGGAGGCATTCAGAAGACTGGCCTTCTGTATGAAGTTTCTGCCGTCACCCCTCTACAAGATGGAGGTTAGTGAGAAGACGACTATACCGCTGTCTTTAATTTTACTAGGGTGTATAGGAATGTCTTATTACTGTACATGAGTAACTTAATCTGCTGTCTTCTTAGCGCCTCATGCCGACCAGTCCAGAAGCCCAGAAGAAATTTACAGCAAAGCATGAATATGAAGAACAGCCTGCACCATCCATGAAGACCCAGATCACAGAACAAGAAGCAAGGGCAATGCGGGCTAAAATACTGTGTATGGACCTGGATGAAGAGCAGAGAACCCCAAAAGAAGAAAGGAAGAAAAAAGAGGTCAAAATCACAATTAAGATCGGCGCCGGAAGAAAGACCACAACAGAGGCAAGAAGAAGCAGCAGGACAGAGGCCAGAAGAAGCAGCAGGACAGAGGCCAGAAGAAGCAGCAGGACCACGCAGTGCCACATCCTCCAATATGTTAACCAGTATTTGAGAGGAAAGAAGAACATCATCTGGACAATCCTGCTAGGACCTCTCAGCCGATAACATCATATACGGCAAATACTGGGAGGTAAGTATAAAAAAAGAATAGTAATAAGAGCAGTAAAATATTAGAGCAGCAGTATATTAATAGTAGTAGGCAAAACTTTAATATTAGCTATTCACAGTAGTAACAAAAAGTAGTAAAAATAGTAAAAAATAGTAGGAATAAAAATGTAAAAGTAATAATAGTAGTTATAACAGCAGGTTTGATCTAGCAGTAAGTAACATAGGGACCTTATTATTGGTAGCGGCGTAGCATTCATAATAATTAATAACAATATAAACAATTAGTTACAGTAGTATAAATAAGATATAGAGAAGTAGTTGTCATAACAAGGTAGCCAGCTATACACATTTTAATAGAATTAGGCGGCTTGATCCAGGGTTCTAGGACTGATCGCCTTTTCCCGGGGTCAAGAAGGAATTTTTCCCTTCAGACACAGATTGGCTGAAAGTGTCTAAGGGTTTTTGCCTTCTTCTGGATCAAAAGCATATACATAGTATAGTAGTAATATTTATAGTAGAAAAGGTACAATAGTCTTTTTATAGTTATAACAAAATAATGATTAAAGCTGCAATGGTAGAATATTTATAATAAGGAAGAAAAAGGACAAAAAGCAGTTATTAAATTAGTATTTTAATAATAAGCATATAGTAATGATTTTAGTTTTAATATTAGAATAAACATTACTTAGAATAGAAACAATAATAATAATACATAAATAACAATAGATAATGTGGGAGGATAATAATAACCATAGTATTAGTAGTAGGGTTTGATCCAGGGTTCTAGGACTGATCGCCTTTTCCCGGGGTCAAGAAGGAATTTTTTCCCTGAGTCACAAATTGGCTGAGTGTGTCCAGGGTTTTTTGCCTTCTTCTGGATCAACAACTTTAGACATAGGAGCTTTATTTATACCGGTTAGTGTAGTGTTAGTGTAGGTCCCATCTGAAGAGGTCGCCTTGTCGTTGGCAGATGGGCTCGCACAATTTGATCAAAATGTGCGCTAAGAACCTCACATTTCTAGGAGCTGTGTAATAAATATGGCCGTTTACATATTTGCGCTGGCAGCATTTTGTTGCCTCTTTTCTTTCTTGCTTTCGCATTGCAACTACAGCAGCTGTTCCTGCACATTTATTTCAGTTTGTTTGTGTTAGTTTACTTTCTTTCTGGAGTAACACCTTTAGACATTATGATCTTACAACTAGTTAGTAATAATTTAAGTACGGATGTAGGGTAAAATTAGTGATAATTTCAGATACTGAGAGAAATTATACTACAATTTGTGTTATTTATTTATTTTTTTTTAAGAAAACCAGATTCACACGTTTCCTTTATGCTTCCAAGTTTGATATCAAAGGCACCATATAAACATTTATATTCATTTTCAGCTTTTGATTCTTAGCTAGGTCTTCCTGATCCCTACAGACAGGGCTGCCACTAGGAATTTTGGGGTCTCATACTGGCAAAATTTTCGGGCCACCTTGAGACTCCGCCCAGGCTCCACCCCAGCTCCGCCTCCACCATCCCATCGCCCACTCTTGGAAAAACTCAACTTCACCACGTCCTCATCAATCAGAAATTAACAGTTCCCATCAAACACCAGATCACATACATAGCCAGCAGCTTTTGTTCTGGCCAAAAGAATTTTTAAGCCGCCACCATGACATGGTAGACTCCTTTGGCTGGACCCTACTCTATTCTAACCTATTAAATATAAATATATTTCTATGTATTTTTCTTTAAGGGAATGAGTCACATACATTTTTTTTAAATGACCATTAATACAACATACAAGGGACAAATGCCGTCACACCATGACCAGACCACATATTACCACCACATAGTGACCAAATAATATCACATAGAAGGAACAAATACCACCACACCATGGCCAGACCACATATTACCATCACATAGTGACTGAACACTAACATACTGATCATTACTAAAAAAAAAAAAACAACACAATACCAAGTGGCATTATACACAGGGACTCTGTATTTACTGTCAGTGTACAGATAATGCAGTGATCACCAGTAACATTATACACAAAAGCTCTGTACATAGTATACAGTGTCAGTGTACATGTAATACAGTGATCACTGGTGATATTATACACAGGAGCTCTGTATATAGTGTCAGTATACAGGTAATACAGTGATCACTGGTGACATTATACACAGGAGCTCTGTATATAGTGTACAGGAAATACAGTGATCACCATTAACATTATACACAGGACCTCTGTATACAGTGTCTGTGTACAGATAATATAGTGATCACTGGTGACATTATACACATGAGCTCTGTACAGAGTATACAGTGTATAGTGTCAGCGTACAGTTAACACACTGACTCACAAGTGACGTCTCTAGCTGAAGTCCTTCATCTTTGCTTTTCTTTTTCATGCAGCGCAGACTGCCATCACTTCTTCCAGCCAGGACTCATCTCTGCATAAAATAACACAGTTATCTAGAGCACCGCTTCCAGAGCACATTCCCCTCTTTTTCCCTTTCTTCTACACTGCACATCTGAATACAGAGGTGCACCCACAATAAATATATAATTGGTTATTATGCAACCCATCATTACAAATATAAATTATAATCCACCACTGAGCCCCTTCTAGCTATACATAGCCACTTTCCCCACCTAATATATAAATTAATTAGCACCTGTACTCTTTCCCCCAATTCAATACCAGTCACTGCATACTCAGCGCCCCCCACTATGTACCTCCCTCTCCCCCGACTCATTATATTTACATGCCCCTTCTGCCCCAATTCATTGTTATGTCTTCTCTCTCCCACACTCTATTCATTATCAACAGCTCTACCTCCACATTCAATACATCATTTACTCCCCCACCCTCAAAATTCATCACTATGTGCTCTCTCCCAGTCATCATTTGCTCTCCCCACCTCACCTTCAAATCAATTGCTGTCCCTCTTCCCTCACTCTCAATTCATCATTTGCAGTCTCCCGTCCCCTTACTCACTTCATCATGTGAAGTCCCCCTACCCCCACTTCATCATGTGCAGTCCTCTTTACCCCCATGTCATCCTTTGCAGTTCCTTTTAACTCCCCACTTCATGTGCAGTCCTTTAACCCCCTCCCACATCATGTGCAGTCCCCCTTTAACCCCCTTCCCACATCATCATGTGCAGTCCTCTTTTAACCCCCCCACATCATCTTGTGCAATCCCCCTTTATCCCCCCACATCATCATGTGCAGTCCCTATTTAACCCCCCTCCCCACATCATCATGTGCAGTCCCCCTTTTTGCCCCCCTCCCCACATCATGTGCTGTTCCCTTTAACCTTCCTCCCCACATCATCATGTGCAGTCCCCCTTTATCCCCCCACATTATGTGCAGTCCCCCTTTATCCCCACACATCATGTGCAGTCCCCCTTTAATCACCTCCCCACATCATCTGCAGTCCCCCTTTATCCCCCCACATCATCATGTGCAGTCCCCTTTTTTACCCCATGTCATCCTTTGCAGTTCCTTTTAACCTCCCACTTTATGTGCAGTCCCCCTTTGACCCCCTCCCCACATCATGTGCAGTACCCCTTTAACCCTCCACATCATCATGTGCAGTCCTCCTTTACCCCCCCACATCATCATGTGCAGTCCCCCTTTAACCCCCTCCCAACATCATGTGCAGTCCCCCTTTAACCCCCCTCCCCACATCATCATTTGCAGTCCCCCTTTATCCCCCACATCATGTGCAGTCCCCCTTTAACCCCTTCCCCACATAATGTGCAGTCCCCTTTTAAGCCCCCTCCCCACATCATGTGCAGTCCAATTTAACCCCCTCCCCACATCATCATGTGCAGTACCCCTTTATCCCCCCACATCATGTGCAGTCCCCTTTAACCCACCTCCCCACATCATGTGCTATCCCCTTTATTCCCCAACATCAACATGTGCAGTACCCCTTTATCCCCCCACATCATCATGTGCAGTCCCTTTTTCAACCCCCTCCCCACATCATCATGTGCAGTCCCCCTTACTCCTTCCCCTGTCATGTGCAATTTCTCCTCCTCCCCGCTCACCCATTTAATTCATTTTGTACAGAAAACAAAAAAGTTTTGTATACTTACCTCACAGTTGCTCCACAGCAGCGCGGCTCTGCCTCCAGGGTAAATGCTAGATTGTATGGGCTCCCTCCAGGTAGGATGTCATTTTCGGGAGCGTGTGTCATACTGGGGGGGCGTGTTCTGACTTAGCAAAGGCAGGAAGAGAAGCTGCCATCTTCAGTAGTGAGCCTGCTAGACTGTATGGCAGGGATCCCCAACTTGTAGCTCGGGAGCCACATGTGGCTCGCGGTCCCATGAATTGTGGCTCGCGGCTGTCTGCCAGCTTGGTGCATTAGCTCCAGATCTAACAAACAGGTATGAAGATCACATTTTAAAATTATGAATGTTGTGAGCAGCCCTGCATAGAAGAGCAGATGTGGATGCACATATACTGGTCTTTCGTTTAGATATAGTTTAAGTATGGTAAGCTGAGAACTGGATGATACTACCTGGGAGAGGAGGTGCTTGAAGCTATATGCAACCATGTTTTGGGAGTGATTGATGGGAGAATACTGAAAGGGTATTGTGATAACCCCTGGATCTTGGTATTATGCTTTGGGGTGATTTATGTGGAAAAGCTTTGATTATCATCATACCCATAATGGGGGCTTTGGTTGCCATTATTGTAAGGGAGTCGAGACTTGGATGTGGCTCGCGACCCTCTCCCAGAGCTGAATGTGGCTCGCGACCCTCTCTCAGAACTGAATGTGGCTCTCAAGGTCAGAAAGGTTGGGGACCATTGGACTAGATAGTGTAAAGGACGGAATTAGATGTTATGTGAAGCACATTATTATTGCTGGATCATTTGTCACTTTATGCGGTAATAATTCTAGAAAGTTTCAACTGATCCCACTGATTCTGATAAATAACATTTCTCACATGTCTACTTTAGAGCTACCATTTTTGAAACATGCAGTAATTTTTCTTTGTTTGGAAGTTAGAAGGGTTAAAAGTGTATCAGCGATTTCTCATTTTTACAACAAAATCTACAAAACCATTTTTTTTTAGGGACCGCATCAATTTTGAAGTGCCTTTGAGGAGTCTATATGACATAAAATATCCTAAAGCGTCACCATTCTAAAAACAGCATCCCTCAAAACCACATTCAAGAAATGTATTAACCCTTCTGGTGCTTCACAGGAATCAATGGAATTTGGGAGGAAAAAATTTAAATTTTCCTTTTTTACATCTAAATTTTACTTTAGCTCCAAACTTTTGATTTTCACAAGTGTAACAGGAGAAAATGCACTGTACAATTTGTCATGCATTTTCTCCTGAGTACCCAATATGTGGAGGAAAACTACTGTTTGGATGCACAAAAGGGTTGAAAGGGAAGTAGCACCATTTGACTTTTTAAATTCAAGATTTGCTGAAATCTTTAGTGGACCCCATGTCCCGCTTCGAGAGCCCCTGACTTGCATAAACAGTGAAAAGCCCCCCATAAGTGACCCCATTTTGGAAACTAGACCCCTCAATGGATGCATCTAGATCTGTGATGGACTAGAGAGAAATAGACCAACAAATGGTGTGCACACTTGGTACAATACAAAAATTACAACTGTCCCCTGGGCTTTCTATGCCTATCATGGCCTCATGTGGTGGCTTGAAGCTGTTCTTGAGTATCTGAGGTAGCTTTGTCTACAGGTATCTCTCTGTAGATCCATTAGATTACATTTTTTTTCTCAATATTTTTTTTTTTCACAGGGCTTCTTGCCCCTATGTGCCATCATCTCTTTCACGCGGCCCCCCTGTTCCCTTTGTGACCTCTATACCATGCATCTCCATGTCCTCTGTGTCTCTACCATGCTTTGGAACTTCTTTATCTGGCCCTGTGAGACATGATCACCTTGTCCCTAGGGCTCACAACTCATGGACAGGAGCTTTCCAGGCTCTCATTCTTTGTGTCAGGGGACTGCTACAAGGGACCTAGGGGAATTTCGGCTGTATTTTGTATTACATATTCTCATGTTACCTCTAAAATAGGGTTCTGCATTAAGTGGCTTACCCTTGGCCAAGGGACACTAACCTGTTACTGGTGTTTTGCTACTTTCTTACAGGTCCACATCTGTGTGACCTTATATTTCCTCATTAGTGATACTCTTACTCTGCCGAGGTATTATTGTATGCCCACATTCTGCCATATGTATATATCATTCAGGGGTGTTGGATGATTAGTATGCTATCCATTTGTTTTTAGGTGTTTTTAATGTTTTTGTACGTCCTTGATATCCATATGAAAAAATAAAAAAAATTCACGCAAAAAAATGTTGGTTTTTCCCCAAATTTTTCATTTTCACAAGGGTAGCAGGAGCAAAATAGACCATACAATTTGTTGTGCAATTTGTTGCCCAAGTATGCCTATACCCCATATGTGGGGAAAAACTACTTTTGAGGCACAGTGCAAAGCTCAGAAGGGAAGAAGCGCCATATTGGAGTTCAGATTTTGCTGTAAAGGTATGAGGGTGCCATGTCACATTGGCAGAGTCCATGGGGTGCCATAACATAAGTGACCTCATTTTACAAACTACACCTCAATAAATTCATCTAGGGGTAAAATGATCATATTCACACCACATGTGCCTCACAGAAATTTATACCAATGGGCGGTTGAGACAGAATAAGTAAATTTGTTGTTTTAGCCCCACATTTTTAATTTTTATAAATGGCTAATAGGAAAAAATGGATAGCCCAGTTTGTTGAACAATTTCTTCCGACTGCGACAAGACCCTACATATGATCGTGACTACTACTTTTGAGGCACTGTACAAAGCTCAGAAAGCAAGAAGCACTATATTATAGTGCAGATTTTACTGTTATTGTTTGTGGGTGCCATAACCCAATGGGAGAGACCTGAGGTGCCAGAACAGCAAACCCCCCACATAAGTGACCCCATTTTACAAACTACACCTCTCAATGAAATCATCTAAGGGTGCAGTGATAATATTGACACCTGGAGTGTGTCATAAAATTTTATACCATTAGACAGTGAAGAAAAAAGAATTATTACCACAAAAATTTAGTTTTAGCTCCAAATTTTACATTTTCACACATGGAAATGGGTAAAAATGGTCACTCAATTTCTGCTGAATGTGGCAATACCTCATATGTCACCATACAGTATTGCTTAGCCACACTACAAGACTCAAGAGGGACAGAGAACTATTTGCCTCCTGGAGCGCATAATTTCCTAGAATAGTTTGCAGGCTCCATATGCAGATCTCCAAAGTGCTAGAAGAGCAGAATAACCCCCTCAAGTGACCCCATTTTGGATATTATACCCCTTTCAGAATCTACAGGTGTAGTGATGTTTTGGCTCCATGAGTGTTTTCCAGAAACTAGAAGAAGTGGATGTGCTGAGTAAAAATTGCAAATATGCTATTGTAGTGCCCAGACATTGTAGTGCCCAGTACGTTATAGTCACCAGTATGTTGTAGTGCCCAGTACATTATAGTCACCAGTATGTTGTAGTGCCCAGTACGTTACGCGCAGCTTGTGCTCCTGGAGACATACATCCCAAATAAGATGAGCTCTCATCGCTACAGAAATGCCAGACATGGACTCTAAATGTGGATTAGGCACACCGATTGCAGAATTCAGGGGGTCAAACTGCCGGGAGCGGTGCGAGCACCATTCCTGGCAGTGAAAGTCAGGTCTCAGCTGTCATGTAAGCTGAACACCTGGCGGTTATTGCGCGCATAGCTCCTGTGTGCGCAAAATCACCAGGATGTATCCATACGTCCAAGGTCGGGATTTTCTCATCTCAATTGTCTATTTTCATCTGTTAAAGTGAGATATTAACCAAACAACTCAAAATGTACAAAAACACAGTTCTGACATTTCAACAGTGGTTCCGAGGGGTGTACTCTTTTCCTTAACTGTAAGGGTTCGCTTACACGAGCATATAAATTGGATGAGTGCACTGCGAGAAAAAAAGGTAGTCTATCTTCAACCCAAAATGGTCCAACTAGCTCATCTTTAATACCATCCCATAGCAGGACTCCACTTTGCTAGCGACTGAGTGGAAGTCCCATTACTGATCCAGACACGGCCCAACAATTTGGTCGGTCAAGTCACTCATCTCATCCGTCCATAAAACCTTTGAATAATCTATCTATTTCTTAGCCCAATCTTAACATTTCCACTTCTGTGTCTTGTTCAGTTGTTGACTAGTTGCAACAAAGCGTTTGATGGTTTTGATCACACCCCAATAACTTAGCAATTTCAACATGGCAAAAGTGGCTTCATTCTGAGTTCCTTGCACTTTACACTGTTTTAAACCATTTTCCACCTGTTCATATCCAGGCATATGTATTTTTTTCTTATGTGTGGTTTTAAAAAAAAAGTTTTCGTTCAGTTACGCAAATCATTTTTGCCTAATTTTTTGTAATACATCAGACCTAATTGTTATGTTCATGTAATATATATAATTTTTGCTCATATCATGAGAAAATGTAGATTAAAAAAAGGAACGAGAAGTCTATTTTTCACAAGATCATAAGGGCCACTAAATTATATTTTAAATTGTGTTGCTCTTTCTGTAAAAATTTTTTATATATCGGACTTAAAGGGATCATCCAGTACTAGGACAACCCCTTCTCGATCTGAATGTTTGGTGCTGATAAAATAAGAACACTTATACTCACCTCCCGTGCCAGTGCTGTTCCAGCAGTGTCTGCCCTTGTGGGCTCGGGGCTCTCATGCAGTTGTTAGAGCACTTTAGTCTGGCACCCAATCAGTACTGGTGTCACTGTTCCCGTCTTCGTACAAATTGAACATCAAGAGGAAGTCGGAGATCAGCTGCAGCCCTGATTTCCTGTTGATGTTCAATTTGTCTGAAGGCAGGTACAGTGACACCTGCGCTGATTGGGCACAAGGGTCATAGCAACCGCACGAGAGTTCCGAAACCGTGGGTCCCAACAAAGCTGGAACAATGCCAACATGGGAGGTGAGGATAGGTGTTTTTATTTTATTTAATTTTACTAGTAGTGGACAACTCCTTTAAGGATTTTTTTTGCAGGGTGATTAATTCAGACAGTGATTTTCTGTTTTTTTAAATATTGTATTATTTTTTTTTGCTTGTCCTTCCTTTCTTTTTATTTATTTTACACATTATGCCTTTAGAGGCATTTCAACATATAAATACATTTAATTGTTTAATTCTCCTGTATAAGCCCCATTTACAAAGCAAATTCAGCCTCCTGCCTGCACTTCAGAAACATAAAGCAACCAATGTCCCTGCAAAGTATTCATGGAAAGGGCAAATGGATGAAGCCTAGTAACACAGCGCTGTCTGTGTGTGGAACAATAAGTCTGTGTGCAGCAGATGGGATGGAGGGCTGTACATGAGAATGGATGGGGAGCGCAGCTGTAGAGGTTTATAGTCTGTACCTCTCAAATCTTACACAGGAGCACACAGGTTACCTTTGTGGGATTCTGTGTGAATCCAACAGACAATGTATTATAAAAGGTATTCTCCTCGAATAGCAATGTTCCCAGAGAAAATAGAAGTGAATATGGCCAGCAGGTTATTTATTCTGAAGCATTGCTTCTAGGAAAAAATATCTCCACAATACAGTGTTGTACGTAGGCGCCGAACAAGGGCAACTGGAGCTCCGAGCACTACGTACAGAGCAAAGAGAACCATACACCCACACACAATATTTTACTCCCTGGCTCTAAGAGTCCCTTCGTAATAAATGTTAGTTATTAAAAGAATATGCTCAGAGACCACAACGTTCTCCTAATGTCACCTAACGTCTCCTAAAACATGGTCTTTTGGATACACCAAATGGATATTTACATATACAGTGGGAAAAATAAGTATTTGATACACCGATTTTGCAAGTTTGTAATTTTTACCGTAGATACACTTCCACTGTGAGAGACCGGATCTAAAATTAAAAAAAAAAAAAAAGAAAATCCCATTGTATGATTTGTACATAATTACTTTGCATTTTATTGCATGAAATAAGTATTTGATACAATAGAGAAACAGAACTTAATATTTGGTACGGAAACCTTTGTTTGCAATTACAGAGGTCAGACGTTTCCTGTAGTTCTTGACCAAGTTTGCACACACTGCATCAGGGATTTTGGCTCACTCCTCCATACAGATCTTCTCCAGTTCTTTTAGGTTTTGGGCTGTCGCTGGGCAACATTGAGTTTCAGCTCCCTTCAAAGGTTTTCTATAGGGTTCAGGTCTGGAGACTGGCTAGGCCTCTCTAGGACCTTGAAATGCTGGTTACGGAGACACTCCTTAGTTGCCCAGGCTGTGTGTTTTGGGTGAGAAAACCCAGCCATGACCCATCTTAAATGCTCTTACTGAGGGAAAGAGGTTGCTTGCTAAAACCTCATGATACAGACCCCATCCATCCTCCCTTCAATACGATGTGGTCGTCTGGTCTCCTTTGCAGAAAAGCACCCCAAAATTATGCAGATTCCCCCACCATGCTTCACAGTTGGACGGTGTTCTTGGGATTGTACTCAACCTTCTTCTTCCTCCAAACACGGCGAGTGGAGTTGATACCAAAAAAGTTCTATTTTGGTCTCATCTGACCACATGACCTTCTCTCATGCCTCCTCTGGATCATATAGATGATCACTGGCGAACTTCAAATGAGGCTGGACATGTGCTGGCATGAGCAGAGGGATCTTGCGTGCCCTGCAGGACTTTAATCCATGACAGTGTAGTCTGTTACTAATGGTAATGTTTTAGACTGTGGTCTCAGCACCCTTCAGGTCATTGACCAGGTCCTCCTGTGTAGTTTTGGGCTGCTTCCTGACCTTTCTCAGAATCATCCCTACCCCATGAGGCGAGATCTTGGAGCCCAGACCAAGAAAGATTGACAGTCATCTTGGGTTTTTTCCATTTTCTAGTAATTGTGTGCCAACAGTTGTTGCTGTCTCACCAAGCTGCTTGCCTATTGTACTGTAGCCCATCCCAGCATTGTGCAGCTCTACAATTTTGTCTCTGCTGTAGATGGTTCTTTGATCTCGGCCATGTTGGAGAGGTAGGAGTGTGATTGCTTATATGTGGACAGGTGTCTTTTATACAGGTAACAAGTTCAAAAAGGTGTAAGTAATACAGGTAATGAGTGCAGAGTATGAGGGCTTCTTAAAGAAAAAGATTTCACAGGTCTGTGAGAGCCAGAATTCTTGCTGACTCGTAAGCGATCAAGTACTTATTTCTTGCAATAAAATGCAATTTAATTATTTAAAAATCATACAATGTCATTTTCAGTTTTTTTTTTGTTTGTTTGTTTTTTAGATTCAGTCTATCACAGTTGAAGTGTACCTACAATAAAAATTACAGACCTCTCCATTCTTTGTAGGTGGAAAAACTTGCAAAATTGGCAGTGTATGAAATACTTGTTTTCACTGCTGTAGTGCTTTACTGGATTTGTAATCCATGATATACAGTATGTAATCTGTATAAGAGGGGGATCACTGTGGGTTATGCATCCAAATAAAACAGAAACAGCATCATGGATAAGATTTTTTTGAATCTCATCCAAATGAATAATCTGCAGCATAAATTGACCTGTCAATTTAGGCAGCGGATTTTCAAAGTAGATTACACCCTTTGCAAACAGTGACAGCTGCAGCTTTTCCAAAACAAAAATTCCATAATTTTGTGTGCCAATTTTTGCAGGGGATGTCCCATGTGAAAATATCCTTACGTCTGAGGGTATGTGCACGCGTATTCTTGTCCACTGCGGATTTTTCCGCAGCAGATTTGATAAATCTGCAGGGCAAAAACGCTATGTTTTTGCTGCAGATTTACCGCGGATTTACCGCGGTTTTCACTGCGGTTTTACAACTGCGGTTTTCCATAGGAGTAGCTGTAAAACCGCTGTGGAATCCGCAGAAAGAAGTGACATGCTGCGGAATATAAACCGCTGCGTTTCTGCGCTGTTTTTTCCGCAGCATGTGCACAGTGTTTTTGGTTTCCCATAGGTTTACATTGAACTGTAAATTCATGGGAAACTGCTGCGGACCCGCAGCTGCAGAAACGCTGCGGATCCGCAGCATTTTCCGCAACGTGTGAACATACCCTTAAAGGTCTTTACAGGTCAGACATGGCAGTGCCAATGGTTTATAGGTAACAGGTTCAATAAATCACCTTGTGTCCTTTTGGCTGTCAAAGTTGACCACACACCTTAGATCACTGTCAGCCAGATTACCGTCTGGTTGACAGCTCTATCCTGACTCCACCATAAACTGGAATGCTAGAACCAAATGTTACTTTTAGTCACCGTTTTGAGCAGATTAATGTACAACAGTTTACAGGTGTAAATACATAGGGAAATATGGACCCAGATTCATCATTAATGACATCTTGCAATCTTGATGAAGGGTGTGAGGGGTGCACAAAATCCATTAAAGGGACTCTGTCACCCCCTCCAGCCGTTAGAAACTAAAAGAGCCATCTTGTGCAGCAGTAATGCTGCATTCTGACAAGGTGGCTCTTTTAGTTATTGGTGCAGTCAAAGCAAAAATAAAGCGTTTTATAATTTCGCAAAAATACCTGTCTTTAGCCCTGGAGGCAGGTCTTAACCCCCCTGCTGCACACGCCACACTGCCGTCACTCAAGGCTTCTTCGGCGCCGGGCGGCGCCCCCTCCGCGCTGTTTTCAAATCAAATCCGGCGCCTGCGTTCTTTTGTTCTGCCTGGGGCAGGCACAGTGAGTGCTGCCCGTCTGACCTCAGATGCAGTCTCGCAGACTGCGCCTGTGCGGCCATCCAGCTTGTGAATCCCAGCCCCGCAGTGTGTTATGCATTATGCACAGTGGGGGACTGGGATTCACAAGCTGGGTGGCCGCACAGGTACAGTCTGCGAGACTGCATCTGAGGTCAGACGGGCAGCGCTCACTGCGCCTGCCCCAGGCAGAACAAAACAGCGCAGGCGCCGGATTTGATCTGAAAACAGCGCGGAGGGGGCGGCGCCCGGCGCCGAAGAAGCCTTGAGTGACGGGGGTTAAGACCTGCCTCCAGGGCTAAAGACAGGTATTTTTGCGAAATTATAAAACTCTTTATTTCTGCTTTGACTGCACCAATAACTAAAAGAGCCACCTTGTCAGAATGCGGCATTACTGCTGCACAAGGTGGCTCTTTTAGTTTATAACGGCTGGAGGGGAGACAGAGTCCCTTTAAGAGGCTTGTCCAGTGTAAGAAATATGCTCCAGTCATGGCGTGGAGTAAATCTCGGTCGCAGCTGGCCAGACGTGTTGTAAAAACATCAAAAGGCACAAAGTATTTACAGGACTATGATTTACACAAACATTTTGTAACATTTCAAATGGTTTTATGCCAGAATTCTGGTGAAAACCAATGAATTGTGGCCACTGTGTTTAGGTTTTAAGAAGACAATTGCTGACCTTTAGCAGACTCGTCTGAATCAGGGTTCACAACTTGATTTTTTTTTCCTGGACAGCTTATCAAAAAACACACTGAAAAACCATCTACGATATAATTGTCTAAGGTTCACTTCCGTCTTTCTGTCTGTCTGTCTTTCTTGTCTGTCACGGATATTCATTGGTCGCGGCCTCTGTCTGTCATGGAATCCAAGTCGCTGATTGGTCGTGGCAAAACAGCCACGACCAATCAGCGACGGCCACAGTCCGGCGGAAAAATGGCCGCTCCTTCCTCCCCGCAGTCAGCGCCCGCTCCGTACTCCCCTCCAGTCTGCCCTCACACAATTAATGGCAGCGGTAACGGACCGCGTTATGCCGCGGTGTAATGCACTCCGTTACCACTGCTAGTAACCCTGTGTGACCAACTTTTTACTATTCATGCAGCCTATGCAGCATGAATAGTAAAACGATCTAATGTTAAAAATAATACAAAAAATAAAAAATCGTTATATACTCACCGTCCGTCGGCCCCTCGGATCCGGAACCGGCCTTTCCCGCTCGCGACGCTCGGGTAACCGGTCCATGCTGCGATCTCGCGAGATGATGACGTAGCGGTCTCGCGAGACCGCTACGTCATCATCTCGCGAGACCGCAATGCACTCTTGGGAGCGCGCGAGGAGCATCGGTACAGGCTTCGCTTGGATCTGGGGGCTCCGGAAGGTGAGTATATAACTATTTTTTACTTTATTTCTTTTTTTTAACAGGGATATGATGCCCACATTGCTATATACTACGTGGGCTGTGCTATATACTACGTGGCTGTGCAATATACTACATGGGCTGTGCTATATACTACGTGGCTGGGCAATATACTACATGGGCTGTGCTATATACTACGTGGCTGGGCAATATACTACATGGGCTGTGCTATATACTACGTGGCTGGGCAATATACTACGTGACTATACAACGTTGGCTGCGCAATATACATATGGGCTGCACAATAAACTACGTGGACTGCGCAATATGCAACGTGGGCTGCGCAATGTACTACGTGGGCTGCGCAATGTACTACGTGGGCTGCGCAATATACTATGTGAGCTGTGCAATATACTACGTGGGCTGCGCAATGTACAACGTGGGCTGCGCAATGTACAGCGTGGGCTGCGCAATGTACTACGTGGGCTGCGCAATGTACTGCGTGGGCTGCGCAATATACTACGTGGGCTGCGCAATATACTACGTGGGCTGCGCAATATACTACGTGGGCTGCGCAATGTACAATGTGGTCTGTGCAATGTACTACGTGGGCTGCGCAATATACAATGTGGGCTGCGCAATGTACCACGTGGGCTGCGCAATGTACCGCGTGGGCTGCGCAATGTACTGTGTGGGCTGCGCAATGTACTGCGTGGGCTGCGCAGTGTACTGCGTGGGCTGCGCAATGTACTGCATGGGCTGCGCAATGTACTGCGTGGGCTGCGCAATGTACTTCGTGGGCTGCGCAATGTACTGCGTGGGCTGCGCAATGTACTGCGTGGGCTGCGCAATGTACTGCGTGGCTGTTCAATATACTACGTGGGCTGTGCTATACACTATGCATACATATTCTAGAATACCCGATGCGTTAGAATCGGGCCACCATCTAGTAATAAATAAAGAGTTTGGTTGATACAAGTCTACGGCCCGTAATTCTGATAAGAAGACATTTGCTCCATTCACTGGGAAGTGGGAACAGAAAAATGATGATAAAAGCTTGTGCACAGACTGATTTTCTCATCAGTGCTATCTGTTTTCATTGTCAGCACTTGTACCCATCATATTCTACGGGGCCGCGCACAGTGGTCCGATGAAAAAATCTGAGACATGTCCGATTTTGAGTGTCGGATGAAAATAGGCAATGCAGTCTGTTTTTCAAAGACTGATATAATGGATAAGATGGAGAAACTTTTTTTCTCAATGAAAAAATCAGATATATGCACAGCCCCATAAAATACCAAGCTGTCCCAACCACGGATAGCACTCATCCGATTTATACAGTCATGTGCTTGAAACCTTACACTCATACACGCTGAGTGGTCTGAGATAATTGCATGCGCAATTTGCCTCTGAGAACTGAATGCTACTCCCCTCTTCAAATCTATGAGTCCGTGAAAAAATTGGACCGCAAGCGGATATGGCTACTTTCACACATCCGTCTTTCGCCGTCAGGCTCAATCCGGCAAATTTTGAAAAAACGGGATCCGGTGAAAGATGTCGCCGGATCCGTTTTTTTCCCATAGACTTGTATTAGCGCCGGATTGCCTCACGTTTTGTCCAGTTTTCGCCAGATCCGGCAAAAATGTTGTTTCCGGCATGTGGAAAAAAACGTACATAGTAAAGTTTTTTGTCTCCGGCGAAAAAGCCAGAAGCGCCAGATCTGGCGCTTCTGGTTTTTTGCTACAATGGAAGCCTATGGGAGCTGGAAGGTGCCGGATCAGGAAAATGACGGATTCCGGCGCCGGATTCCATTTTTTTAAACTGAGCATGCTCCAATTTTTTTTTAACCCAATTATCTGGATATGCTAGTCGGATCCATCGAAAAAACGGATCCGTCGCATCAGTTTTTCACAATCTGTGACAACATTTGACGGATTGTGCCTGACGGCACAAACCTGATGTGGAAAGTAGCCTAAGGTCCAAGTATGGTCCAGTTTTCACAGACTGAGGGCATGGAGAAGGTGGAGACATTTTCTTCTCTCTACCTCTAAGAAAATTGGATCCCGGTCTCCTCAGAGTCTGATTAGTTTATTTGGACCAATTTTCTTGGATGGAGAGAAAATGGTCGTCTGCACCTGCCCTGAGCTATACAAGTTTCTCCAGCTTCCAAAAAATAACAGAAAAATGTTATGGATGTGGGAACCCATTGCCCTGTGTTCCCAGACTGTCCCCACTCCTGGTCTGGATGTAGCCGTTACGTGTGGACCAGTACAGCGCTGGCTGAGCGGGGCGGACACTGGTGCTCGCTCCGGATACTTGGTTTTATAGACTGTGGCACAAACAGCGTTATTTCCTAAACTCTAACTAATGGCAAATAGAAATAAACTTTTTCTGTATTTTGAACCTTATTTTTCACATTTTCCTTGTAACTTGATTTATTCTGCATTATATACCAAGTAATGGTCTCCGATGTCACCGTAACAGGGGTAATAATCGCTATATAACCTGGCGGGGGGCTGGTTTTGTGGGGTCTTTTCCTCACCATTTCTAATGACTGACCACAAATATCTATGACAATTAAAAAAAAAAGACAAAACAGAAACAATGTTCTAATTTATATAATAACTAATGATAAACGGGAAAACACAGACTGGCTATAATGGCGCTACGTGCCCTATAATCTGCGGTCAGGGCTTTGTTGCTGCAGATTATGGGATTTCTGTACACTGCTGTATATAGAGGTGTATACAGTGAGAGGCATGGAGGACACACGGAGGACGAGCCCCCAGCACCACAGACCCCTCACAGCAGACTGTAGTAGTACCCGACCGGGCAGCATCCATATATGTGCACATACATTCCCGGATGTACCATCTGTCACTGGGGGGAGCGCACGTACTGCCCGCAAGCCTCGGTCACACATCCATCCCGGGCTGTGTACAATTTATCTCGTAGAGTCCCCCCCCCACACGGTGACTTTCCCGCGTCCTGCCCCCCACACAGCCGGTACTCACCTGCATCCAGGCCGGACACCGAGCGCACAGCACAGGGATGGCGAGACTCCGGTGACCGAGCTGCAGGCGCCGCCCCGCAGTCACAGATGTGCGGGGCTCTGGCGGCCGGCCCGGTAATGCGCCTACTGGACTGGGCTGCGGCCACCGGAGTCACGTCCTGGTGCTGGGCAGATGTGCTCCGTGGGGGTTACTATGTTTTTAGCCCTGTCGACCCCATAACACAAATTACATGAACACAAAATGGTGCTCGGTGTATATCAGGCAGATATATACAAAAGGGACTTGGCCCCTATAGTACTTATACCAGTAATATACATTGTAGTGGCTGTGTAATAGACTTTAATCCGTATACACATGAGGGGACCTGTACAATGTGCCTGTAATGAAGAAAAATACAATGCCGCATTCAAGAACTGAAAAGTCTCCTATACTTCACGGTAGCCATTGCTGCTGCCTCCAGTGCTAAAGGTTGGGAGTTCGAATCCCAGAAAGATCAGACTGCAACAAAAGGGAAGAATAGGGTCATTCAACCAATGTGAGTCTGTACAGAGAAGAGAACACTGACCGATGTATTACAATGAGGCTGCGCAGAGAAACATTTCTTTTCTCAAACTGATTCGGTGTGAGAAATAAATCATATCATAATGCGATTTGGCTCTGCAATTGAATGAGACTCAACCATTCAAGTCTATGGGTGGGAGAAAAAAAATTGGAAACCTCAGTATAGCATACGATATTTACGGTTCCATTACAATTCTGTAACATAGGAAACTGTAAATGATCCTGTAATTGATTAATAACTGCTGAGAAAAAAACTGACTGCAAACGGACGACAAGTAAGAAAAAAATCGTCCCACTCTCCTGCGTGGTCTGAGGGGATTCACAAGTCTGCAGTCACACAGAGTGACACACAGTGAGCGCAGACAGTATTGTCCTCCATACAGTATTATGGCCACCACATAGTCCTCCATAGAGTATTATGGGCACATAGTGCTCCATACAGTACTATTATTATTATTTATTTATATAGCACCATTGATTCCATGGTGCTGTACATGAGAAGGGGTTACATACACATTACAGATATCACTTACAGTAAACAAGCTAACAATGACAGACTGATACAGAGGGGCGAGGACCCTGCCCTTGCGGGCTTACATTCTACAGGATGGTGGGGAAGGAGACAATAGGTTCGGGGTTGTAGGAGCTCCGGTGTTGGTGAGGCAGTATCTCCGGTAGTGATGAGGAGGCAGCAGGGTCAGTGCAGGCTGTAGGCTTTCCTGAAGAGGTTGGTTTTCAGGTTCCGTCTGAAGGATCCGAATGTGGTTGATAGTCGGACGTGTTGGGGCAAAGAATTCCAGAGGATTGGGGATATTCGGGAGAAGTCTTGGAGGCGGTTGGGTGAGGAGCGGATAAGTGTGGAGGAGAGAAGGAGGTCTTGGGAGGACTGGAGATTACGTGAGAGAAGATATCGGGAGATTAGTTCAGAGATATATGGAGGAGACTGGTTATGGATGGCTTTGTAGGTCAGTATTAGTAATTTGAACTGGATACGCTGAGGGAATGGGAGCCAGTGTAGAGATTTGCAGAGGGGGAAGAGGAGGAGTAGCGAGGAGAGATTAATTAGTCGGGCAGCAGAGTTAAGGATGCTCTGAAGAGGTGCAAGGGTGTTACCAGGGAGGCAACAGAAAAGGATGTTGCAGTAGTCAAGGCGGGAGATGAGGGCATGCACAAGCATTTTAGTAGATTGACGGTTGAGGAAAGGACGGATTCTGGAGGAGGCAACAGGAGGTGGAGAGAGCTTGGATTTGCAGTTTGAAGGACAGGGCACAGTCAAAGGTTACTCCGAGGCAGCGGACATCCGGTACGGGGGAAAGCGTGATGTTGGTAATTGCGATAGGTCAGGTAAGGAAGATCTATGGGATGGAGGAAAGATGATGAGTTCAGATTTGTCCACATTGAGTTTGAGGAAGCGAGAGGAGAAGAAGGAAGATATGGCTGATAGACACTCCGGGATTCTGGACAGCAGAGCGGTGACGTCTGGGCCAGAAAGGTAGATATGAGTGTCATCAGCATAAAGGTGGTACTTGAAACCATGAGACTTTATGAGTTGTCCTTGGCCAAGTGTATAGATTGAGAAGAGTAGGGGTCCTAGAACAGAGCCTTGGGGGACTCCAACAGAGAGAGGGTGGGATGAGGAGGTAGTGTGCGAGTGGGAGACGCTGAATGTGCGGTTGGAAAGGTACGAGGAGATCCAGGATAGGGCAAGGTCTTTGATGCCAAAAGAGGAGAGGATCTGTAGTAGGAGGTAGTGGTCAACTGTGTCGAAAGCAGAGGACAGGTCTAGAAGGAGGAGTACAGAGTATTGTCCGTTAGCTTTGGCTGTAAGTAGGTCGTTAGTGATTTTGGTCAGGGCTGTCTCAGTTGAGTGATGGGGGCGGAAATCAGATTGTAGATTGTCAAAGAGCAAGTTAGATGAGAGGTAGGAGGAAAGTTCAGCGTGGACGTGCTGCTCCAGGAGATTGGAAGCGAATGGGAGCAGCGATATTGGGCGATAGCTGGACATAGCAGTTGGATCTAGGGTTGGCTTTTTAAGGATAGGCATGATTGTGGCATGTTTGAAAGCAGAAGGGAAGGTGCCAGAAGTTAGTGATAGGTTGAAGAGGTGGGTTAGGGATGGGATAAGTGTGTTGGTGAGGAGGTGGGATGGGGTCAAGCGCACAGGTGGTGAGGTGCGATTTGGAGAGGAGACAATTAAGCCCCCCTTCAGTGATGTTGGATAGGGAGGTTATGGGGTTTGGGCATTGGTCTGGTATACAAAGGGGTTGTGGTGGCTGAACAATGAAGACTTGCCTTGTTTGGTCGATCTTATTTTTAAAGTGTGTGGCAAAGTCCTCAGCAGAGATGAGGGAGGTTGGAGGAGGCAGTAGGGGGCGCAGGAGGGAGTTAAAGGTTTTGAATAACTGTTTGGGGTTGTAGGATAGGGAAGATGCGAGGGTTGTGAATTAGGCCTGTTTAGCAGAGATGAGAGCAGATTTAAAAGTGAGTGTTGCCTGTTTGAATGCAGTGAAGTCATCTCGCGAGTGTGTTTTCTTCCAATGCCGCTCTGCAACCCTGGACACTTGCCGGAGCTTTTTAGTGGTGTTATTGTGCCAAGGTTGTCTATTGATACGTCGCACTCTGCCATGAACAAGAGGGGCAACCGTGTCAATAGCTGATGTGAGAGTGGCATTGTAGAAAGCAGCGGCACTGTGTCGTGGAGTGAGGATATGGATGCCAGTGGTAGGATAGAGTCAGAGAGTGTGTGGGTGTCTAGGTGTGAAAGGTTTCTGCGGGGGTGAGCATGTTGCTGGACATGGGTGTCCAGTGAGGACAGGGATGAGAAAGTGAGCAGATGGTGGTCGGATAGAGGGAGAGGGGAGGTGGTGAAGTTAGATAGAGAGCAGAGACGGGTGAAGACCAGGTCTAGTGTATATCTGTCTGTGTGGGTGGCTGCGGAGGACCACTGAGTAAGTCCAAAAGATGAAGTAAGGGACAGAAGTTTGGAGGCTGTTGAGTGAGGGGTATCAGTGGGGATGTTGGAGTCACCCATGATGATGGTGGGAATGTCAGCAGAGAGAAAGTGAAGAAGCCAGGTGAAGAATGGGTCAATAAAGGCAGTGGCCGGGCCTGGATGTCTGTATATGACAGCCACTTGGAGGTTGGAGGGAGAGTAGATGCGGACAGAGTGGACTTCAAAAGGGGGGATAAGGGAGGGTAGAGGTGTGATTGGGTTAAAGGTGCAGTTTGAAGAAAGTAGAAGACCCACTCCTCCACCATGTCTGTTGCCAGGGCAAGGTGGGTGGGTGAAGAGGCCGGCGTAACACAGCGCAGCAGGGAAGGCGGTGTCAGAGGGTCTTAGCCATGTTTTTGTGAGGCCGAGGAAGGCAAGCTTGTGAGAGAGAAAAAGGTCATGAATCACATGAAGCTTATTGCAGATTGAGCGGGCATTCCAGAGTGCTCCAGAGAGAGGGAGCAGAGGGGTGGGCTTCAGGGGCACGGGTTTTATGTTGGAAAGATTGCGGTAGTTCATATTAGATAGGGAGCATAGGAGGAGGGGGTAGTCATGGGAGGTATGAGCTGTGGGGGTCCACATGTCTGAATACATGTGATGATTTCCTAACAAACAGGCAACCCCCACATGTATTCAGGCTGTCCAGCAGCCGCAAATCATGCAGCTGTGTCGACAAAAACTAAATCTCCGAGCACGCCAAAATACTCGGAGGACACCCGAGCATAATCGGGAAAATCTGAGCAACGAGTACACTTGCTCATCACAACTGCCCACTCTTCTTGGCAATAACCCTCCTGTTCCTGTAAATTCCTGAGCTGTCTAACATGAACTGCGGGGTTGAGATCTCCCCAGAGTGGCTCAATGATATTGAGGTCAGGAGACTGAGATGGCCACCCCAGAACCTTCACTTTGTTCTGCTATAGCCAATGACAGGTCGACCTGGCCTTGTGTTTTGTATCGTTGTCATGTTGGAATGTCCAAGTATGTCCCATACACAGCTTCCGGGCTAATAAGTGCAAATTTGTCTCCAGTATTTGTTGATAACGTGCTGCATTCATATTTCCTGCAACTTTGACCAAGTTTCCTGTGCCTTTGTAGCTCACACATCCCCAAAACATCAGCGATCCACCTCTGTGATTTACAGTAGGGATGGTGTTCCTTTCATCATAGGCCTTGTTGACCTCTCTCCAAATGTGACGTTTATGGTTCTAGCCAAAAAGTTCAATTTTGGTCTCATCACTCCAAATTACCTTGTTCCAGAAGTTTTGAGGCTTGTCTCTATGCCGTTTTGCGTATTGTGGGAAAGATACTTTGTGGCATTTGTGCAGTAATGGCTTTCTTCTGGCGAAAGCCAGTTCAAACTGTGATTAACAAATAGAAAACCAGGGGCTCTGTAAAAACAAAACCACGGTCAGGTAGACCAACAAAAATGTCATCCACAAGTGCCAGGAAAATTGTTCAGGAAGCAATGAAAAACCCACAAATAACATCAACTGAAATGCAGGACTCTGAATACTAGCGGTGTGGCTGTTTCAAGATGCACAATAAGGAGGCACTTGAAGAAAAATAGGCTGCATGATCGAGTCACCAGAAGAAAGCCATTACTGCGTAAATGCCACTAAGGATCTTGCCTACAATACGCAAAACAGAACAAAGACAAACCTCAAAACTTCTGGGACAAGGTAATTTGAAGCGATGAGACCAAAATTAAACTTTCTGGCCACAACCATAAATGTTACATTTGGAGAGAGGTCAACAAGGCCTATGATGAACGGAACTGTATTCCTACTGTAAAGCACAGAGGAGGATCGCTGATGTTTTGGGGATGTGTGAGCTACAAAGGCACAGGAAACCTGGTCAAATTTGAAGGATAGATGAATGCAGGACATCAGCAAATACTGGAGGCAAATTTACACTCACCAGCCCGGAAGCTGCACATGGGACGTACTTGGATGTTCCAACATGACAACTATCCAAAACCCAAGGCCAAGTCGACTTGTCATTGGCTACAGCAGAACAAAGCAAAAGTTCTGGAGTGGCCCTCTCAGTCTCCTGACCTCAATATCATTGAGCCACTCTGGGGAGATCTTCAGCGCGCAGTTCATGCTAGATAGCCCAGGAATTTACAGGAACTGGATGCTTTTTGCCAAGAAGAGTGGGCAGCTTTACAATCTGAGAAAATAAAGAACCTCATCCACAATTACGACAAAAGACTTAAAGCTGTCATTGATGTTAAAAGGGGCAATACACGGTATTAAGAAATGGGGTATGTAAACTTTTGATCAGGATCATTTGGATGTTTTGGGTTGTCATTATGATTTAAAAAGAGAAAACACAGTAGTTTGACAATAAATGGCTTCAACCAACCTCTAACCACGAGTGGAGAAAAAGTTTTGGTGTTATTCATATTCTCTGAAAAAAGGCCAAAAAAAAAGCAAAAATTCTGCAGGGGTATGTGAACTTTTGAGCACAACTGTATAAACTTAGTGTGTACAGTCATTTACATATGTTCAAGTCATGCACCACTCCACTACTTTTGCCATATACAGCTACTACTAGCCTCCTTTATTCGAGGAGAGACCACTCTCCAGAACCATTCTCTGGCATCTGCCATTACACTAGCTGATCAGTGTGCACCCTTGGTGTCACTGACAGGACCCCATTTGATTCTACAGGTATTTTGGGTGGGTGTTATGCCTCTCTGATTTCTTTGGGCCTGCGATCACACCCTGCTGTTTGTACTAAACTGCTTTGGTGCTGCTCTATGCCTTCCTTTACCTGCTCCCATGGTGAGGTATTCAGACTCTGCTATATTAGCCCAGCTAGTTAATTTTTGGCCCGAATGTTAGTTCGGATCAGGACTTTACCTATTAGCTAACCCATTGGTTTTTCAAACTGGTTAATGGACTCTACACCTGGATCCTGACCTCAGTGAACTCCTGATAACACTGATGCCTTACCCTTTGGACACTTTGCGTGGAACTTGTTCTTTTCCTGTATCTGACTACTGGCTTTGACACTTTAGGGTATGTGCAGACGACATATTTTTTAGCTAGGTATGCTCCATGACACGCTTGAAAAAGCGTTAAAGAAACGCTGAAAAGAATGAACATCTGCACTGCAATGTAAAAAAACAACTTGCTTTGAACATGTTCTGTCTTTGGACGTTTTTCAAAGATGCAAAGCAGTACAATAAACAGTAAAAAAAAGTACACGTAACAGTATGTAAGGAAAAAAAAAACGCCGGCTGCAAAGATATTGCAAATACAACTGAAAAGAGGCTTCAGGAAAAAATACGCCAGTATTTCCTGAAGCATCTTCTGCTAGAAAAATTCAGGGGCACATAAAAGATGTCGTGTGAACATACCCTGCCTGAGTCCATCTCACAATGATTCTGTCCTGTGGCCACACTAATGTCCTGTGCTCTATAACGGCCTGTGTCTTGATGCCACTGCTGCATCCATCTGATAATTAGCGTGTAATAATGAGGGTATGTGCACACGAATCTGTGAGGGCTGCGGATTTTTCCGCAGCGGATTTGATAAATCCGCAGGGCAAAACCGCTGCGTTTTTTTCTGCGGATTTATCGCGGTTTCTATTGCGGATTCCGCTGCGGGTTTACACCTGCAGTTTTCTATTGGAGCAGGTGTAAACCCGCAGCAGAATCTGCACAAAGAATTGACATGCTGCAGAATGTAAACCGCTGCGTTTCCGCGCGTTTTTTCCGCAGCATGTGCACTGCGGATTTCATTTCCCATAGGTTTACATTATACTGTAAACACATGGGAAACTGCTGCGGATCCGCAGCGTGTGCACATACCCTCAAGCTATTGTGGTGGCACAGCATTTAATCTGAATTATCCAGACATATGTTTTCAGTAGTCCCAGGGACATGATGAAGGACTTGATCCGAAACGCACGTTGGGGCGTGTTCCTGCATTCACCTATGTGACCACATAGGTAACCGCCTCACTTTAGTTGCTCTAACTTATCTGCTCATATTTGTGCCTACCACTTATGTTTCTGCCTTCCCATGTGGTTCTGGGAAAGGCTGTCTTCATTCATGTTTGTAATACTTGGCATTTCCATGCAGTACACGCCGTACTCATAGTCCGTTTTGTGGGATTACAGGTGTGACTGATCACCCTGTATCCCTCCGGAAAATCTGAAAAGGAACGACGCACACGGAGGTAGATAAGGGTCTAATGAAAGACCCGGGTCCACCTCCTACTGACACTAAGCTAAACTGAATATCCTACTTCCTGTCGGTGGGGTGTACGCTGCAGAGGAGGAGCTAACTTTTTTATTTGCATAGTGTCAGCCTCCTAGTGGCAGCAGCATACACCCATGGTTCCTGTGTCCCCCAATGAGAGGCGATAGAGAAATAGGACTTTATAGAGCCCCTTTATACCCATTGTGGCCTTATACCTGTACTTGCACCATATCCTCAATTTTTAGATTTTCTCTGTGCCATTTTCTTATGCCATCTCTACCTTATTTACTTGACACCATGTGTCCTTGTGCAACCTCTTGGCCATTTTTTCTATACCACCTCCTGTGTACAGGCACATCCTAAACGGTTACCTCCCATTAACCATTGATTTTACTGTTTTTGTAATCCCTCCTTTGCTTGAGCATATACCACACCTTTCCTTTTATATACCTTGCACTTTCTCTTGACATAGTTATGTGTACTTTTTCTTGGATAGACCTGATTGTCTTACCCCTTACATATCTGTATATTTATTTATGTGTTTGGTACTTCACTACTTGGTCTATTGCCTCTTTTGCTTGATTCATGCAATTACTATCATTAGTGTATGTGGTCACACTTGTGTTTGCAGGCACTCTCTGAATGTTGTTAGTGCCATTTTTTACCCATTCTTATTTTTTTCTCTATAAAAATAGTGCTATATTCTTCACAACCGTTGTCCTATCATCCTTTGTGACCTTATTCGTTTTTTTCCTCATTGACATGTCTCATATCCGAATGGTCTGTGGTCTGCCATTTTTCCTTATAAGCAAGTATATCTGTACATTCAATACTAAATCTACTTTCTGATACTACATCGTGAGTGAGTCCTGGTGGCCATAAGACTGTAGGACTGTGGGGCTGAATTATATTCTGTATGGGGAAGCTACATTATATTGTATGTGGAGCTGCATTATATTCTGTGTGTGGGGGCTGCATTATACCATATTAGGAGGGCTGCATTATACTCTGAGGGGGCTGCATTACTCCCTATGAAGGGCTGCATTATACTCTTTGAGGGGGCTACATTCTATTATATGAGGGGGGCTACCCCAACCCCTGCTATATCATTAAGACATGTACTACCTTATATTATACCCTGATATTAGCGTGTTTCATCGCACAATTGGTGGTCTTTTATTTATTTCTATGTAGATACATAGTGGGCCCAAGGTGCTCCAGTCTCACGCTGGACATCGGTGCACATTCCACCCTCTGATTTACATATCGAGCACTTTTCTAGAGGGAGCGCTGTCTGAACAAAATTTGTTTTCCTAGGTTTACCACTGACACTGGGGGCTTGAGCGAGGTGGATACTGTGTACGGGGGCACGGTGACCCGGGCTCATGTCTGCTCAGTGTGACTGCAGGCATGCTCTGACCCCTGGCTTCTTTTACATGTATAAATCGGACAAGTGCAATTGGCGAAAAAAAATCACATTGTACACTGACCAATGTTATTCAGTGAGGCAGTGCTCATCTGGGAGTTCTACCTGTGCTTTAATCGGGCTGAGAAAACTATTGCAGACTTACATTGCCCTCATCCAACTTTTCAGGATGAACATCGCAGCGATTTTATATTCGTAATGTAAG